>NC_142934.1:46875193-46877693 GCF_046866305.1 Octopus bimaculoides
CACACTCACACACACACATACATGTGTGTGTGTGTGTGTGTGTGTGTGTGTGTGTGTGTGTGTGTATTTATTCTTAAAGAAAAATGTTATTGGCCAAAACTTCGAAGTCACTGTTAACAACATTCTTGTTTAAGAATAAACTTATACTCTACAAATGTATACAGCAACCCCACCCCAGGTTAATGTGAAATTGTTTTTATTATAACCAAACATAAAAACAGATAATAACAGTATCGGTTGGGAGGAAGAAGCTTTTTAAATATTATTGTTTTCAAATTTTGGCACAAGGCCAACAATTTTGGGGTAGGGTGTAAGTCGATTGCCTCGACCCCAGTGCTCAGCTGGTACTTATTTTATCGATCCCGAAAGGATGAAAGGCAAAGCCGACCTCGGTGGAATTTGAGCTCAGAACGTAACGACAGACGAAATGCCGCTAAGCATTCTGCGTGGCACGCTAACGATTCTTTAAAATATATTGCAAAGAAAACGTGATATGTCCTACTTTAACTCCCCCCACTTTTTTTTTTTTGTTGAAGTTTCGTCAAATGTTTCTCTAAAATTTAAACAAAATCTGGCAATAATTACATCACATCACATAAATCATATTCATCTTCCATCAAGAAGCAGTTACAATTTCTGATAATAGTCATCCTATTAGAGATGAGACTGTGAAGGTCTGAAAACGCTGATGATGGAATTTAGAACGTCATTGTTCTGAACTGCTATGGATTCTTACTAAAATATCAAAACAAAATTGTTTAAACAAGCCCGTGGTTGCGTCATATCAGAGAGAGGGATTGGCGCAGGAGGGAAATTTGTTCATCAAAAATCATGGAAACCAGAAATTCAAGCAGGACACTATGTAGATTAGTATTTCTCGACTTATTTTCCCCCAGGCACCACTATAACTTTCCAGAAAAATACCCCATCAGTGGTTTTTTACTATTTAATCACAATTTAAGGCAGCGAGCTGGCGGAATTGTTAGCACGATGGGCAAAATGCTTAATGCCATTTCCTCCGTCTTTACGCTCTGAGTTCAAATTCCGCTAAGGACGACTTTACCTTTTATCCTTTTGGGGTCGATAAAATTAGCACAAGTTGAGCACTTGGATCGTTGTAATCGACTTACCTGCCCCCACCAAAAGAAATTAAAATGCTGGCTTTGTGCCAAAATTTGTTCTCAGCCGTCTGGGCTACTGCTCTCAACTGTGGTTACCCTACACTGTAGGATTAATAGCAGAAATTGAGGCGGTTCAGCGATACTACACAAGGAAGATCGCATCAACGGAACATCTGAGCTACTGGAAGAGATTGAAAGAGCTACGACTCTACTCTCTGGAGCAAAGACGGGAGAGGTATGCAGTGATATGTGTGGAAGATACTGGAGGGGCTAGCACCAAACTTTGGAATTTAGAGTTATACCAGACTTCGAAATGGACGTCACTGCACCGTTCCATAAGTCCCAGCTGTGTCATCTAAGGCGAGGACCATGTACTGAAATAGCTTGGGATTCAAGAGTCCACTGCTATTTAACTTCTTGCCAAAACATCTGAGGGATCTCCATGGAGTGCGATAGATGTTTTCAAGAAACAACTTGGCCTCTTGCTATCCAAGATCCCAGATGAACCAATATCAAGGCAGGAAACTCAAAAGAGGACAGCGGTATCAAACTCCCTCCTACACCAAAAGTCAAACCCATAGAATTGGCCAATTAAAAGGTGATTACACTGGCGGTGCTCCAGCATGGCCGCAGCCTCAAGGTTGAAACATATAAAAGAATAAAAGAATACTCTATACTTACGTTGATTCATATAGTTTTGCACAAGCATGTATACACAATTTTTACGTAAGCTCATTCATCCACGCAACTTAGCGGTTCGGCAAAAGAAGGCGATAGAATAAGTACTAGGCTTCCAAAGAATAAGTCCTGGGGTCGATTTGCTCGACTAAAGGCGGTGCTTCAGCATGGCTGCAGTCTCATGACTGAAACAAGTAAAAGAGAGAAGAAAAAAAAAAGAGAGAATAAATGTGTATGAAAACTTTCATACGTGAACCTAAATATACAATTATAGAGATATTACTCTCATGTATTTTATACGAACATCAATATATAAGATTCTAAACGTAAAACTGGCTCAAGTCCAGGCTTCTTTATCCCATATATTTATAGTTCCTATGAGGAGAATCTAAGTAATATATTAATATTATCCATTTGAGTACGCTCACGCTCTGTAAATTTTAAGTCTTATGTTCACATGCTGTTTAAATTTTATACATCTTATGCTTACATGCTGATATTCTTACACATGAATGAAACCTTCGCCCCAAAATATCTATCCCTTTTTTTTTTTTTTTTTCAGTCCTACATAATTTACAAGACCTTATATTACCATCATAAGATTTGGCTTTGCTAAAATCTTCCAATGGACATTATAAATGTTTAGATCTTTCAGGTTCCGATATATGCCGAAAGTGGTATCATATTCCTTCTCGCAGGGT
>NC_142934.1:46885193-46892693 GCF_046866305.1 Octopus bimaculoides
GAAAAGTTAGTTAGAAGTGAAAAGACTTTGGCGCATGAAATGTCTACTTGATCAAAGCTGATCGAGGAAACAACTTGTTACGCTCGGCCAAATCTGACCTCGGACTAAACTATGACAAGTACTTTTTTTCATCGACCAGAAAGATATAAAGCAACGTTGAACCTAATAACATTTAATTAAAGATTTCAAACATGTACACGAGGAAGGGATATACTTATTTTTAAAGAATTAATCAGAGGAGGTATGATAATGTGCATGATGTTTTTCAGAGTTTCGGAGAATTATAATTAGAGGGGAGGAAGTTATCAACAAAATGGAGATGTACATAGGTCGAACTTCTTCCTTCTTCGACATCAGTAATGGCTGTCCTCTTTACCATCAACCCTCCCGCCCGTCACTTTTTCTCGTCTGTTATCTCTTTTTTTTCTCTCTCTCCCCACCCCTTTCCTCCTTCAGCAGGTCTCTCTCGGTCTGTAATTTTTATCAGTTTTCTCCATATTCTAGCATTGAAACCTGACATTCCTCTGCTCTTGTATATTTACTTCCTCTCTTGTCCTCTCCTTCGATTCTCTTTAGATAAGCAACAATTACATGACCTCTCACCTTTATTCCTTATCGCCTCTTAAAATGCCTTTCTTAGTTTCTTCCTCTTTTTTTTTTTTTTACTTCTTGTTTCTCCTCTATCACTAATCTGTCGTAATTTTCTGTTCCCCTTTCCTTCTGTACCCTACACCTCTCTTTCTTTCCCTGATCGTGACGTTGTTTGAATTCTCGGTGAATTTATAGTTTCACACCAGACTCGGTTTCGGTACTAAATAATTTTTTCACGCGGTTTTTTTCGTGGATAGGATGCAATCGTCTTAGTTGACCTCGTAAGCTGTCGGAAATGCATTCTTTCCGCGGAAACCGGAGGGGTGGAGTGGGTCAGAACCTCGGAAATTCTCCTTCCCGTCCCCCGTGTTTTTTTGTTTTTTTCGTTGCAATCGTCTTAATTGACCTCATACATATATTCAGTTAATTCTACTTACAGATTGTACATTCTAATTCAAATGCTTATGTTTAGTTGTTCGCTGGAATTGAGCGGATTAGCAAACGTCGCTGTGTTGTTTCTCTAACTGGTCAGAAGCGAGACAAAGCGACATTGCTTTCACTAATTCAAAAATACATCAAGCCTGGCTCAACAAGCATTGGGTTATCAACATTACAAGATAAACCACAAAGAAAATTTTGCTGACACCACACATAAAACATCGAACGTTTTTGGCCAGATTTAAAGAAATGTGTGAAAGGCCAGGTATTCGTTTAAACTATCTGCACCAGTACCTGGCCAGATATGTATTTATCTCTGCTACAGAAAGCAAAAAAAAAAATGCTGCATCCATTTTTTATTGAGGCAGCAAAATTATATATACCCCCTACCCAGATCGCCAGTAAAGGATCGATTCCAGCACAAATCCAGAGACAGAAGATATACAGGACTGCCCTAGGTTCCACCCCACCCACTTCGTTTTCCACGGACAAAATGCATTTCCCACACATTATGAAGTCAATTAAGAGGATCGCAACGAAAAGAAAAAAAAAACGCAGGAGACGGGGGTCAGAAAGGGGAATTTCCAAGGTTCCGCCCCACCCCCTCCGTTTTCCGCAGAAAGAATACATTTCCGACAGCTTACGAGGTCACCTAAGACAAATGCACCAAAAATAAAGAAGTGGGGAAGAAATTATTTAGCATCGAAATCGAGTCTAAAGTCGACTCTGACTCCATTTTGTGAGTTTTATTGATAAGATTTTCATCAACGCAGACGACTTGATCTGATAAACCAACAAACGACGCTCGATCTGGAACCTTTTTTAAGACTTAGTCAAGGGGTCTCCGGAAGATTGGTGGGTGAAAAGGATGAAGTTATCTTCAGATGGAACACCTAAGCCAAATACTTAATACAGAACAGCTTCCACTCAATAGTCTTAAAAAGAAAGAAACACATAGGATAATATAATCCAAGGTTACATTGTGTTTGAATGAAACAGAAGTTGGTCATAGTCGGAAAGCCTTTGGAGTATTATGTCTGTTAGATTTGAGCTGACCGAGAGCAAACTAACTTGCTACGCTTGAAACCCAGTTTTTCACTTCGACGTAAATAAATGCAGTTAAACATACACAAATCGAAACTAAGAGCTGCAAAACTAATGAGCATTTCGAATAGTGATAAGTGCAAGTATTTAATGTTATTTCTTCTATGTCAAAGTTTGAATTTTGACGATAGCAAACTTCTTTGGAATGGGAACCCTATCTTTTACTGCCTTCAGTCGTGAGACTGCAGTCATACTGCGGCACCACCTTGAAGGTACTTAGTCAATCAAAAAATATTTTCTTGCGCTGCCGTAACCAGCTTTTAGACTTGGATTACCACGGCCATGACATGGGGTCCTAACCACTAGAAGATCATGGCTATTGTGCAGATGCCTTTTCGCAACTACAAATTTCTTGTTTTATTTGAAGATAAACAACCATGCCCCCTTAACCCAGTGGTTCTCAACCTTTTTTTTTTCAGCTCATGTCCCACCCATTGGACTCAGTATTTTTTCTTTGGGCTCACTTAACATAATTTGGGGTAAATGTACTTCAATTTTGTAATAAATGGTTAATAGTAGAAACAGTTAACGATTAAAAAAATTATAAACCTTTAATGAAAACAAAATTTGTAAAATTTATCAAATAAGGACATTTTAAATATTGTTTTGAATTAATTTTGCGGACATGAAATTTATTTCTATCAATATTTAAGGTCTGCTAATTTGAAATGGAAATAATTTTTGAACAAATATTTATAATAATACTTTCTGCTATTGGCACAAGGCCAGTAATTTCAAGGAGAGGGCTAATCGATTACATCGACCCTAGTATTCAACTGGTACTTATTTTATCGACCTCGAAAGGATGAAAGGCAAAGCCAACCCCGGCGGAATTTGAACTCAGAGTGTAAAGACGGACGAAATGCAATTCGCCCGGCGTAATAGCGATTCTGTGGCAAGACTTTCTTTCGTACTACCCCGCCCAAAAAACACCCCTTTTTTTATTTAAATTTTTTTTTCTACACAAACCCCCGTTTTCGGCTACGGAGAATACGAATCTGCAAAAAAATTGGCAAAAATCGGCATTTTTAAGTAACTTATTATATTTATTCTGAATAGATTAGTTTTACAAATAAATCACTGGTAGCCGTTTCGTAAATTGATATATTTGTATTTTTACTTTGGAGCTGTTCGTTCATCAAATATATTTGGAAAGTAAAATACGTCACATTTCGTAGCTAGGGTTTCTCCTCTAAGTTGCTTCCCATCCATAAACATTATAGCACAGTCCCAAATTTCAACGAAACGGATGCAGGCAATTACTCTTGGAGTGTCACGAAATGCATGATTTTCAAAGCAATTACAAAATATTTAATTCATACAAGACTTTTCAGTGTCAGCTTGATACTTTATTCATCATTGACAATTATCGAAGAGTCAAAGGAATCCTTTTCTTTTTTTTTTTTCTGTCGTGACGGAACTTAAGATATATTGTGTATATAACTGCGTATGTATGTTTTTGTGAGTAAATTTTAAAGGGTTACAGAGAGCAATAGAACATTTTAGTAAGAAGCGGTGGTTGCTTTGTGACCCCCTTCATTGTGCTCGTGGTGCCTCTTACTAATTTCCAGATTTTTCTGTGGTTGCACTGAACATTGCCATGGCCTGTTTGGAGCCATATTGTCCCAGGTTGTTAAACACTGCCCTAGACAAACCACTAGATAACTTCAGACAACCTACCGGAACTATTTTAAAGACTGAATGAAACGTAACTATTGTCTTTGATATTTGTATACCTTTTCTTTTCTTTTATTTTTTTGAATAATGTATTTTGAGCGTATGTACAGTATACTATTTAATGTACTTTAGCTACAGAAACAGTTCACTGAGTTTTGAATTGGTGCCAGTAACATTACTGTAAGACAGCGTCAGTAACGTAAAATAGACGAGTTTTTCTCTAAGCTAGTAGTGATGAGTTTAGTTTCTCTCGAGGCTGTCGTAGATGTTATTGTTGTTATCTACCTCCAAGCAGCTCTTATCGAACAGTTCTAGGATCAAAAGCATTCAAGTCATGACAGTCCCATAATCTTTTCCCCAGAAATAATGTTCCCTGTTTTACATTATTTACGTGTACAATTTAAGACAATACGGTGACATTTCAGGGAGGTTTATTTGGTATTTCTTGCAGACATATTGATATCCAGATTTAGAATTTCTTATTCTTCAATCTCCTTCGTATTTCCTTTCATTTCTATTTTTGTTTGTGCTATTTCAGTTTGGTTTCTGTCGGTCAGTATTCTGTCATTCTCGGGTTTGGTTTTGTCTTCAGTTGTTCACCAGGTTTTGGGTCTATCTTCGTGGTTTAAATTCTCAGTTGTTCGATGCTATATAATGAACGTTTTATATATATATATATATTAAGATCTATTTGAGGACTTTCAGCCAAAAGGAATTTGAAAATTAGAGATGAGAGGGCGACGAAGAGTAGCAGATGCTGCAACAACTCGAGCTGGACCCCAGAAATTGTTTCTTAAAATTTTTTTTGCCTGAGGCATAGAAACTTATCGAAATTAACTTACAAAATAAAATTTACTGAGGCAAACTACCAAGTTTCCACACACCACCACTGTTCATACCTTCACAAGTTTCCACATACCACTATCAGTTTTGACAAATTACCACAAGCTTCCACAGATCACCACATTTCTACTGGCCACCAACAGTGTCCAGGCACAACTAGTTCCCATACTTCACTTATTTCCACGGACAGCCATTCATTTTTATACACCATTACCACAAGTTTCCTCAGACCACGACTAGCTGCCACACTCCATCACCACAAGTTTCCACACACCTCCACTAATTTCCCTTATTCCCATCAGCATTAGTTTCCACAGACCACCATCAGTTTTCACACACCACTAACAGTTTCCACAGAACATCGCCAGATGATACAGACCACCACTAGTTTTATATATATATATATATATATATATATATATATATATATATATATATAACATCTAAGGTTTAAATTAGTTAGCCAATGAAAATGTTGCAATCTCAAAATCATAATATTTATTCAGTAATTTACTGATCTGATAATGTTTAATTTTGCTATCAGAGATGGAGCTAAGAAATAATCTCACTCAGAAGCGAGTGGTTCACTAAATATGTTTATCTTTCCACTGGATTGAATTGCTTACAAAAATAGAAAATTGCATATGTTCCTTGGTAGGATTTGAATTCTGCTTTTATTTAGTAGATGTATCGGCTGTTACGAGTGACCTTGATAACATTACATAAAATTACTCAGAGAGTATACATTATACATACATTATAGATATATACAAACATACATTATATGGAGTTATTTTAAAGTGGGGACTGATTGATGAAGTGTTATTCTGATGTTTCAAAGCAGTGTGAACTATATATATATATATATATATATATATATATATATATATATATATATATATATATATATATATATATATATATATATATATTTGCGCGAGATAATACTTTTTTATATTTTGAGAGATTCGCAGATAATTTTGATTAAATTCTGTAGAAAAGAAAGTGTTGTTTTCTTTGTTTAAGAGAAAGTTATACTTTACCTGGGTCTTTGTTCATTGAATATCCTATGTTTTGTTTTGTTTTAATATTTTTGCAAACTAAGATGGCGGTAAGAGGTTATCTTTCTCGTTTAAGTGAAATATATCAACAATCTCCGTCGTTCTAAACTAAAACATGGAACGATTCAGGCAAAGCTCTTTCGTTGATAATTTACTGATTTGATAATATTTAAGTTTTCCTTGCAAAGCAAGTATCAGAAAGAAGCTATATTTCACAAAACAAAGTAAAGTTCCCTCCGGATTCATATAAACTCATAGGGCCGGTTTCCATGGTGTATATATTCTCCACCTGGACAGGACGCCGGTCCGTAGCAGGATTACTTATTTTTGCCAGCTGAGTGAACTGGAGCAACGGGAAATGAAATGTTTTGCTCAAGAACACAACCCGTTGCACGATCCAGGAATTGAAACTACAATATTACGATCATGAGTCCAACGCTCTATCCACTAAGCCACATGCTTCCATTATATTTCACAATAGATGGGTTTATTTAGGACTATTTTAGTTGAATACTTAGCACCAATGTTCCCTCTAATTTTCTGTTCTGCTCAGATTGTTGAATTGTTCCTTTGCTAGTGGATCTACACGATCAAGGTTGCTGTTGTGGTAAACTCATATCGATCTACTGATAAACTGATAGATATTCAACCTTTCAACGAATCAATAGTCTTTTTTTTTTTTCAAGTTATTATGAAAGCGGTGGTGGGAAACCCTATTGGGAGTGATGGGGAAAACTCCAATGAGGGTGGAGAAAGATTGAGGGTGGTGACTGGAGATGTTATGAGGGCAGCGGTGGAAGAACTTTTGAGAAGCAGACAGACAGATAGAAAGACAGGCAAATAGGCTTTAAAACAATATTAACTAGTTCCGTGAAAACCCCATGCAAATTAAAACCGTACTAACTGAACAAAATAATATACACACATGAAGAAAAGAAAGAAAGAAAGAAAGAAAGAAAAACAGTTATTAATTCAAGGACTTTTTAAAGGCGTAGTAGAACTTTATATAAATGTACTTTTAGCATATTTTGAATATAATAACTACAATAAAGAATAACAAAAACGCATTCACTGCTCAACAGTTTCCTAAAATTGAAACGTTATACATCAGTGCAGACTGCATATAAAAATGAGGCAGTAGTAATATATTTAGCAATTTATTTCTTTTGAAAATATTTATCCAACATCATTTCAAGCATTCTTCCCCACCTCTCTCTTTCTCCCACCTCTCTCTTTCTCCCTCTCTCTCTGCACATGCCTGTAACTAGTTTTTTCTTCAAGTTTCGTCCATTTTGTATACTTCGTTCGATGTTCGAGAGTGGTTATTCGTTATTTATTGTTCGAACTTCTCAAATTCCCAAACACTTTGACTCTTCTTTGTATGTGCAGTCTTGATACAAATTTTTTTTTTAAATCTTGGCCGTCAAGTGTGATTTGGTAGCATACATGCCTTAAGTTAATTCCTCCAAAATGCCAGTAAAACAAACCACAACCATTTGTATGATGTAAGCAGAGCTTACAATGGTACCATATTATATATAAGATATTTAGATGACCATGTTTGAGGTTCCGATGAAGCTATAGAGTGATATTCAAGCATTCAATTATGAGTACATTGCATCTGAGAGCAGAAACAGCTGTAAGTTAGGCATAATTGTTTACTTCTTTATCATTCTAATGTCTTACTACCTCTCTGTACTCAATTGGTACTTCGTTTTGAAGCATATGTATACTGAGTTCTAACTAGGCTATTTGTATTGCTAAGCATAAACAAAATATTAAGATA
>NC_142934.1:47245193-47340193 GCF_046866305.1 Octopus bimaculoides
AAGATAAATTTGATTCCTTAAAAAATATGACACAGAAGTACGTTTAGAATATGTTCAGTGTCACCATAGTAGGTAGGGAATTAATAAACCTTCCTTCTTAGGTTAGTATTCTAAAATAACAATGTCTAATTTTCCAGCTCAGCTTTAAGCATTTCCTGCCAATACTGACAGAATACTAGGATTTCAAGCGTGTATCTTTTATCTTTCACTTGTCTCAGTCATTTGACTGTGGCCACACTGGGGCACTGTCTTGACGGGGTTTTAGTCAAATCAATCTCAGGGCTTATTTTTTTAAGCCTAGTACTTATTCTATTAGTCTCAATTGCCAAACTGCTAAGTTACAGGTCGTAAACACCAACACTGGTTGTCAAACAAGGGTGGGATATAAACAGACACAAAAACACATACATACATACATACAAACTATGGGCATCTTTCAGTTTCTGTCTACCAAATCCACACACAGGCTTTGATCAGACCAAATCTATAGTAAAAGACTCTTGTCCAAGGTACCGTTCAGTAGGACTGAACACACAACCATGTGGTTGGGAAGCAAGCTTCTTAACAAACTGCTATGCCTGCACCTAGAGTAAAATTTTGTGCTTAATTGATATTAAATATTTATAGACTGATAAGTTGCAATGAGTAACATAATTTCATCACACTATTTGACATTCCAGGGTTAATATCAGTAATATTCTGGTTTCAATTCACTATACTATCTGCGAACATTGGCCTTATGTCTCTTGAAAGATCTCAGTTTTATTAGCATATTACTCTAACCAAAGGTTGGCATGTTTGTACAAAATTGGTTTGGTTCATGCTCTACGATGGATGCAACACCCGATATTTTGGGTGTTTTAGTAATTTTATTTCTGCTCAAAATTCTCTAAATCACATTTTCATGACATGTTCATTTTTCAAATGTAAACATTTCACACAAATTATCATTAATATCATTTTAATTTATAAGAATGAAGACTGGGGAAAGTAATGTAAACATGAGAATTCTTCTACTTCCTATGGCCACATCAATTTCAGCTATAGTCTGTGTATATCCTGGTCTCTAGTGTTTTTTTTTTGCTAAATTGCTGCATTTTACAAAGGTTCCTTCTTTCTTCATATACATGTTTTAGTCATTGGACTATAGTCAAACGGGGGCACCACTTTGAAGGGTTTAATCAAGCAAGTAGACCCCACTATCTTTTTTAAAGCTAGGTACTTTTTCTTTTGGCCACTTTTTTCTGAACTACCAAGTTATGGGGACAAACCAATGCCAGTTGTCAAACAGTGGTGGGGGACAAGCACACGTGCACATGCACACACACAAACAAAAACAAACACACACGAAGATGCAAACACACACACACATGGTGGGCTTTTTTTCAGTTTTCATCAACCAAATTCACTCACAAGGCTTCATTTAGCCTTGGGCTACAGTACAAAACACTGAACCTAGAACAATGTGGCTAAGAACCAAACTTCTTACCACACAACCATACCTGTGCTTATGATATTGAGATTTATTTATTTTATTTTGTTAACCTATCATGAGTGAACAGAAAAATATGGCTACCTGCTCAGAGATGAAAATGATAAAAATAACATGTCTAAGAAAAAGAACCAAATGCCCACAGGTGCAAGTGTGGCAAGAAACTTGCTTCCTAACTACATGGTTCTAGGTTCAGTCCTCTTTTGTGGCACCTAGGGCAAGTGCCTTCTATTATAGCCTCAGGCCTACCAAATGTGAGTGGATTTGGTAGACAGAAACTGAAAGGAACCTGTCGTGTGTGTGTGTGTGTGTGTGTTTCCTCCCACCCATCATTACTTATCAATGTTTGTGTTTACATTCCCATAACTTTGTGGTTCGGCAGGGAGACTGATAGAATAAGTACTAGGGCTTAAAAAGTAAGTCCTGAGGTCAAATTGTTTGACAAACCACTTCAAGGTGGTGCTCCAGCATGGCTGCAGTCAAATGACAAAGAAATAAAGGAAAAAGAGCCTGATGCGGCCTCATGGCTTGCCAGTCCCCAGTCAAACTGTCCAACCCATGACAGCATGGAAAACGGACATTAAACGATGATGATGATGATCTGTATATAGACATGGTACCATGTATTTTGATATTTGAAAAATGTTATCCCTTACCAATAAATACAACTCAAGTAAAGGTTTCTACAATATAAATATAAATAAAATACAATATAAATAAAGCTGTAAAATTGCTAACAGTTAAAACCAACTTGAAAATACATAAATACAGAATAGTATAAATATAAAATTGACAAAATTTTAAAACTGATTTCATAAAAACTGGTCAATTCTCTATTTATTCATCACCAATAACAGCAGTAGAGTTGAAGCACAATTTATCTGTTAACCTTTTGGAATACACCAGATTTTAATAGCAAAAGATATGAAGTATGTTACAAACAAAGAAACTTCATTCTTTTTCTAATGCAATTAGCAAGAATGAATATATTTTTGTAATGTAATCAATTCAATAATGTATTTAATTTAAAAGGTGAAAAATAGTTTCTCTTATTGTCAATTAAGTAATACATTACTCTCAACAACTAGTTAGATTAACACTGAAATAATATCTAAAAGCAATAGAATTTTCCAATTAAAACAGTAGTATTATGATGGGAATCAAGTTTTAATATAGCATCGTTTGTCGTTCATTACACTAGTGTACTGTCAAAAGTCTGCACTGCTATGTGAATGACAAAGACATTTAACTCTTTCATTACATTTCTGTTCAAATGTATTCAGTTTGGGTCAATTTTTAAAATAATGAAAAATTTACTAAAATAGCTCACTATGAAGTTGGTGTTTAGGACATAATATGAATTGTTGATGGAAGGTTTCCATTTAGATCATTTTAAAATTGAGAGTTTTAAGAACCTGTGATAGTATCAGGCAGGTTGGTATCAAAAGGGTTAACATTTAATGTTGTAACTCTTCAATTTAACAAAGCACAATCTACGATGTTATTCAGAAGAGTGAGAAATATATTTTTATATTTAAACAACAGATGAAGTACTTAAATGAATATAAAGGACTTCAAAAATTTATAAATACCAATCCGTAGAAGAAAATTCTCCACATTAGCTACACAAGAAGGCTTTCACTTCAAGTGACAAAAACAATTTTAGACTGATCTTCACTTTTGTTGTTCTTACATTTGCTGCCTCAGAAGATATTCTTATGGCTGCAACTATTTTTGAGACATAAAATGTATTTTGCTTTCATAGATCATGTTTTGCTTAATATCAATAATCTTAATCTGAACTTTCAAACAGAAATAGAGGAGTCATAAATTAAGGAATCCTATTAATTTTACTAAGGGGATTCTCAGTTATTTCATTTAGAAATTTTGAAACTTAATTATTATTAATCTTATTTTTTGCTTGTTTCAATTATTGGACTACAGCCATGCTGAGGCACTGCCTTGAAGGGTTTAGATGAACAAATTGATCCCAGAACTTGTTTTATTTCCAGCATGGTACTTATCTAAATTATGGAATAAGTTTAAAAAAAAAAAAAAAAAGCTTACACTGGCTGCCAAAGGACACAAACCACACACAATAAGTTTCCACACAGTTTTCAAATACCAAATTCATTCACAAGGCTTTGGTTGGCTTGGGGCAATAGTAGAAAACTTGTATAAGGTGCCATGCAGTGTGACCGAATCAAAAGCCACATGATTGCAAAGAGGGGTTTCTTAATTAGACAGTCATGCCTATATGAGCCTTTAGTATATCTCAGGAAAGTTAACATTTATTGTAGTATCACTGCCAAAAATATTTATCCAGAGAATTCAACAAAAATTTCTCAAAGAGAAATGCAGGAATTTCATGTAAGTATTTTAAATTTCTATATTTGCCTCACAAAATAGATGTTTCATCAGTTTTTATCTGGTAAACTGTTTGCAAAGTTGCAGGTGATGTTGGACCCAACCAATGTTATAAAATAGCCAAAATTAATAATCCAATTTTTTAGGAAATTCTCCAGTCTGGTTCATGAAGAACAATTATGAATAAATGAAGAACAGAAGGAGCTGATAATGCAAGATCAACCATCAAATACAGAAAAATGTCAGAAAAGTTTTGCTTTTGACATATCTCAAGAAAACAGCAGTAACAAAAATAATTTTATTGCCAAGATTTATGATTAACTTTCTTTCAAAGTTTCATTCTTCAGCAAATATTGTAAGAGTTTTGTCTTCACTCAAAAACAGTCACTTTAGTGGTGTTCAACCTTTATGTTTATTCCAGTAATGATGTTATATATCTACCAAAACACAGAATTGATATTTTCTGCAAGTCAAGTTGTCTCAATAAACTTGACTTGTCTTAACACAAAAATAGTTTCAAACAAAACATTACGCATCAAAAATAGATTGGTATATAAAACTGCTTTCTGTAATGAAATTTAGAGAGGATATATCTGATTTCCACAGTAAAATGGTTAAGCTGATCTAAATCTCTTCGAGATATTAATGTCTGAAGTGGAATTCACTACAAAAGTTTTGATAGAACACAAGAAGAAATGGCTTAAGGAGGCTCTTTATTTATTCTGGGTTCATCAAAGCACATGAGTTGAAACAATGTATGTCAATAAATATCTTGTCAATTATATAGTACTCGCTGCCAACTGCAATAACCTGTTGTTCAATTGATATGTTATTTAGACCCCAAGAAGGCCTTGATCTAAGTCTTTGTCTTTTTTTTTTCCCCCTAGTGTACTCCCAAACAATAATGATCAAAGTGATGTGTGACCTGCAGGAGATTTGACTCTTACATCTAGTAGAATGAGAGAATAGCTCTCTCTCTCTTTCCATTAGGCCAACATAGCATGCTGTTTAGCCCCAGGTCACCGTGAATGGGCAGAACTATGATCAAAGGTATTCCAGCTGCGATCATCCCATTGTTTTGAGAGTATGGACTACATTATCAAATGTGCCATTTCCCTATTTAAAATAGCAAGATGTGAGATTTAAGGGAGATTTGACAGCTATATCTAGTAGGTCAAGCAGGTGGAGAGTATGTCTGCGAGTTGGAGTTCATAATGAGAGAGAGTGAGTGAGTGTAGTAGCAAGGGAGTAAAAACTATTGTCACTTGGTAAGACAACATACTAGCTATATAGATTGAATAAGAAAATTTATGTGGTTACACATTAGAAGTGGCAGCCAAGTTTTTCATATAACACCCTACTGATTTTTAAAAAAGGAAGGACACCGTGGACATGTGGTCCTAGATACATTATATCTAAAAAATAAAATAGAATAAACAGAGCTGGAACACCAAAATTATGTCTGCTGAATCAAAACTGACCATGAGCTAAATAAATTGTCTCATTAAAAACTGTTACAGTTGATGAATGTCTGAACTGGCAGAATCACTATTGTGCCAAACAAAATGTTTAGAGCAGCATTTTTTACTGGCTTTAAGTTCTAAGTTCTAATTTCATCAGGATGGATTTTGCTTTTCATCCTTTTGGAGTTGATAACATACCAGTCGAGCATTTGGGGATCAATGTAATCAACTAACTCTCTCAACCAAAATTTCAGGATTTGTGCTTATATTAAAAAAAGAATTCTTTTTGTATTCATAATCACACATTTTGCAAGGAATATTGTTGTTTAAACCCAATATAGTCCTGATGGGGCAGCCACTATCAAAAGTTATCTAGCTGTAAACATCAACTGTGATTTTGGAAGTCATTATGGTTCTTTTTTCTTTCTTTTTTTTTAGTATCTACAACTTCTTTTTAAGAGGAAGACTTTAGTTGCTATTCCTAGCAAGTTGAATGACTACATACAGACTGTCATTGGAGTTTGTCTGAATTCTATAAATTATCATCATCAAGACAAGCAAACTGACAATCATGAGAACATTGGAAATAATGCCTTGTGGCATTTATTCCAGCTCTTTACATTCCAAGTTCAAATCTCACCAAAGTCAGTGTTGCCTTTCATCCCTCTGGGGTTGATAAAATAAAGTATCAATTAACTACTAGGATCATTGATACTGACTTACTCCCTCTTTTGAAAATTGCTGGCCATATGCCTAAATCAGAAACCATTCTCATTAATATTATTATTAAGGTGGTAGAATCATTAGTAGATTTGACTAAATTCTTTGTAGTATTTCTTCTGGCATTACATCCAAAGTTCAAATGCCACTAAGGCTGACTTTACCTTTTATACTTTCGGGATTGATAAATTAAGTACCAGTGAAACACTAGGGTTGATGTAATTGACTAGTGTCCTCCTTCAAAATTTCAGGCCTTGTGCCTTTAGTAAAAAAGATTATTATTATTATTATTATGAGGGTAAATGGCCTAGTGGTTAGGGCATTGTACTCACAATCTAGTAATCATGATTTCAATTCCTAGACTGAGTGGTGCGTTGTGTTCTTGGGCAAAACACTTCATCTCGTACATTGCTCTCCGATCATTTTGACACCTGACGCATGGCACACCGTGCACATGTTCAAGGCCACATTGATTTGATGGAGAGAGTGAGTTAATGTGCAGAACAAACATTTGATCCCTATAAACAAATCATTTGTGCAGGTCGTTCGGCAAAAACTAAACACACACAGGTCATCTTTGACAGGAGGGTCCATTATTATTACAATTAAAGCTTGAGTTACAAAAGAAAAAAAAATTTCCCTGCGTTGAATGAAATACCAGCATGAATTAATGAAAAATTCCATCATTATACAGTATTATTAGAAATACCACCACAGACTTGAGAATTATCAAACTAGTTTCTCCACACCAGTTTAGAAACCTCCTTGCTGAATACAAGATGAAAGGAGACAACATTATAGCATCTTTTATTTTATTAAATTATTTTTTCTGGGTTACACACGTGAAGCAAAATAATTTCCTGTAAGTCAGCATATATATTATCTTTCATCCACTGCTACAATAACAAAACCTGTTAGACAACAAAAGTGAATTCATCTAAATTCCTCTAACAGTTGGGTTATGCTTAGTGGTTTCTCTGATTATGTTCACCCCGCCATTCCAAAAGAAGTTATATAAGTTATATACTGAACCTGAAAGCATGAGGTTGGGAAGCAAACTTCTTAACACACAGCCATACCTGCACTTTATAATGTGGATCATCCTAGTCTGAATGCACATGCATTTCATATATGAAAGGCTTTTAGCTTCCATCAACCAAATTTCACACACAAGGCACTGATCAACCCATGGCTATAGTGGAAGAAACCAGACAGTAGCATTCAAACAGTGAAAACAAACTCTTAGCCATATGGTTCCACTGTGTGCATATGCGTCTCTCCTCGGTTAAACTTATAAACTATTTTATCTTTTACTTGTTCCAGTCATTTAACTGCAGTCAAGCTGGGGCACAAACATACATAAGACACACACACACACAATGAGCTTCTTTCAGTTTCCATCTACCAGATCCACTCACAAGGCTTTGGTCAGTCTAAGCGTAGAGTAGAAGATACTTGCTCAAGGTGGCATACAGTGGGACTGAACCCAGAACTATATGGTGGGAAAGCAAACTTCTTACCATGCAGTCACACTTGCATCTACATTCAAGTTACAACACAAATATTTAATAAAAAACCTTAACCCTTTTAATACCAACCCTGTTGAAACTACCTATACTATAAAGTTCATAATCAAATTACAACTTCTACCAAAATTTCATTTCATTGTAACATTTAAGATTCTAGTTGGTCAATAGCATAATAGATAAGGCTACAGCTATTTTACTAAACCTTAAAGTCTTGAATGCATTGAAACTTAATTAAATAACATAGGTAGTCTGTTAAAAATACAATCACAAAAGGGTTAAAATCTGCATGGGAGCAATTTGAAAAACAAACAAAAAAATCAATATAAGTACCACCAATGAGAGCAATATAAGAGGTGTTAAGGAACAAACAAAAGAACATTGGTGAGCATCATTAATGACGCAGATATGAGGGGTGCAAGGGAATAGAAACAAAGGACTAAATCATAGTATTTAGTTTTGTCTCCTGTATAAAGATCTCAAATTCCAACCAGATCAGCATAACTGTTCATATATTCCAGATCGATAAAATAAGTATCAGTTATTTATTGAGATCAATGTGACTACATCTTACAAAATTTGGTTCTTGTTTAGTTCCTGGTCGGTCTTGATTAAACAAACCTATGATCAAAGTGTTCCACCTGTCACTATTCCTTCTGTTTTTTCCCCCCCGCAAGTAGAGTATTTAAACTACATCATCCAAAGTGTCCTTCATTTAAAACAGTATAGTGTTAGATGGTAATTCAGAGGACATCCATTTGCTATTTCAAGCAGATCAAGTCACAATGTACAGGTCTCTTCTGTGTGCCAATGTGAGAAACCTTGACTATCATTATTAACATAGTATTTATTGATATAATTATATAGTTGTATTTTGTTTCATCATAGAGGAAGAGAAGCTCACATAGATCACCATCTTTAATATTGTGGAGGGAGGGAAGAAAGGATGATTTATATCATTGCAATAATGAGTAACAAACATTTCAAAGTTACCTAACTACAAACTAGAGAGCTGGCACAAATATGGGCAAAAGAGTAGAGAACTCCTCTGAAAGTATGTTACCTAAGGGCCAGGTGGTAGTTTTAAATTGGGTGATGGGTTAACTGTTTTTTTTTTTTCTTTAAACCAGTGAGATTATATTTCCCTCTACAGTTACAGACTAAGATGACCCACATTATAAAGCACATTAAACATATCAAGATAAGGCTCCGACATCTAAATCACACATGACAGAATGATTAAAAACCAAATGCATTCAAAAGAACCAACTGCTCATTATGATCTGTATGAAATATATACTCTTCAACAAAAGTCCTACTCAAAGATATTAGATAAAATTGGTATAATTTCTATAGTCATGAAACTTCATAAAATAATAACCAAATTCAAGACGAACTCCTAAACTAAGACTAGAGAACAACCTCATTTTACATAATTTAACCACTGGCTAGTCATTGGTCAAGTGGTGGATTTCACACAAATGACCACATGTTTCATACAGTTTCACTGAATGCCTCAAATTTCTAACATTTAATCAGTTTTTCACTTTCATACTCTTCTTTTTCTTCGTCTTCATCCAAATATTTCCCTCCCCTCAGCCCACCCTGTCAGTTACATTGCCCTGAACAGATGGAGACAATGTAGTGAGAATTTCCCTACATTTGTCAGTGTCAGTGCTACAATAAAATATACCCAGTACACAGTAAAGTTGTTGGTAAACACTGGAGACACAGAGTCAGGAGAACCCTTCACTTATTAAGGACATGACAACCTCTAGGGGTCCTAATGTGACATTAAAGTGGTTGGTATTAGGAAGAGCATCCAGCAGTAGATACCATGCCAAAATGAAATATACAAGTAATTCTTAGATCATACATAAAGGAGCAGTAACTCCAAATAAGAACTGACTTGACCCAGGATGACCAGTCCAACCCATGTCAACATGGGAAGTGAAAATAAACTGAGATGATGATGATGATACTGATAAGGATGATTCTGTTTGTATCTTTACTGCATAATAAAAGTTACAACCTTAGTGTTAGTAAAGGGATTTAATCCTCTGCCATTCTTTGTTGGAACAACTGTTTAATATAATTGGGTGCCCTTCCTACTGGTAATCACTTAACCCAAAAGTAGAAGTGGAACATATTGTCAATCAGGAAAACAGGAGTCAGCAGAGTTATGTGCTAACAAGAGCGCAATATAATGGCTTTAGTAAGGTCCCAATTCATGATCATGTGGTTAGAAAACCAGTTAAGAGTCCGTATTTATTTTGCAAAAATAATGAATGTCACAATGGCTGACTGAAGATCTAAAGCTTCAGGCAGTGAGCTGGCAGTAACGCTAGCACGCCAGGCGAAATGCTTAGCAGTATTTCGTCTGCTGTTACATTCTGAATTCAAATTCCGCCAAGGTCAATTTTGTCTTTCATCCTTTAGGGGTCGATAAACTAAGTACCAGTTACACACTGGAGTCGATGTAATCGACTTAATACCTTTGTCTGTCTTTGTTTGTCCCCTCTATGTTTAGCCCCTTATGGGCAATAAAGAAATAAGATTATTATTATCATTATTATTAGGGCGGCGAGTTGGCAGAATCATCAGCATGCCAGGCAAAATACTTAGCAGTATTTCCTGTATTCTGAGTTCAAATTCTGCCAAGGTCGATTTTGCCTGTCATCCTGTTGGGGGTCAATAAAATAAGTATCAGTTGAGTACCCACCAAATTTCAAGCCTTGTGCCTATAGTAGAAAGGATTATCATCATTACTGTAGTCAAATGATAGAAATGGTTCAGCACCTTGTGGGATTTAGCTATATCATTTTATATTCAAAATTTAAATCCCACCACAATCTACTTTTTATCTTTCAAGGGAAGCGACTAAATGAAGTCTTAGGCATGAATTGATGCCAACTCAAATGACACTGTCTCCAGATTTGTGACCCCAATATTATCAGGTTGAAGGGATTAATCGAGACAATACAACACCAGACGAAATGCACTGCAGTATTTTATTTCATTCTACTTGGGTCTAGTTCAAAACCTACAGAGACTAATTTATATCAATTAGTACCAGAAGTAAAACAATAAAATCTGCTAAAACCAGGGCGGTGAGCTGGCAGAAACGTTAGCACACTGGGCAAAATGCTTAGCGGTATTTCGTATGTCTTTACGATCTGAGTTCAAATTCCGCCAAGGTCGATTTTACCTTTCATTCTTTTGAGGTCAATAAATTAAGTACCAGTTGTGTACTGGGGTCGTTCTAATTGACTGCCCGCCCCAATAAAAAATTCAGGCCTTGTGCCTACAGTAGAAAAGAATCTGATAAAACCTACGAATGATCTGTTCTGTGTCAGTAAAATTGTACAAAACATCACAAAGAATTTATTCTAGTTTGAACATTTTGTAATATCAGGAATATACTAAGATCCACTTAGTGCAATTCAATAAATACTGTCCAACTTAGGTAACTCTCAGACAGGTTTCAGTGAATAGTTGAATCAAAATATGGTCTGCTCCAGGGGTTCTCAAACATTTTTTTTTCCAGGGTCTCCATTTTTCACATCTGGCAATGTTGGAGAAAACACTGTAAAATGGGTGGATGCCATCAAACAGACATTTTATGGATATCAAGACTAATGTATGATTTGTTAACTATATTTGGAAATCAAGATTTCCACAAAAAATATTTAAGTGCATGTGTGTGTGTGTGTATGTATATATACACACATACACACGCACACTATTTACTAAATTAGAGAGTGTATCATTGATAAGTTGTTGCATGTGAATACTTCAAAATTACATGCTATTACAAATCTTACATACCTCTGTAATTTCTCTTGCATATCCTGGTTTAAGAAATGTACATTAAAGACAATAGACTGCCTAAGTAAACAGAAACAGTGGAGGATTTTTTCATCATGTTTATTTTGTAGGCTGGTAAACACATGGAAAATATTGCACCCTAAAGTTTCCCAAGTGAAACTATTTACTAAATACATATACAAGCACACAGTAGCAAATTTGCAAATTAATTCTCTCTGCTCAACACTGGGAAAGCTACAAAAAGTATATACTTTGCAAATATCTTTGAAGTTAATTTTAATCATGTATTATTAAGAACCTCTTATAAAAGAAATAATGAATCTTAAAACAAAAATGAAACAAGTTATTTCTTGAATGAGTTTACACTTATTACCACAACACTTTTCAAGTAGCCAATACTAGACATACACAATGATTCATTTTCACTAGACAGCTGTGAATCAGTAACATGTCTCAGAACAGAACTAGAGAAATAAAGAAATGAATCATCACACTGAATGATATGAATATTTCTAAAAGTGTTAAATTGTAAATTACTGTATGATGAAACACAAAGCCTGTTAGTCTTCCAGATTGTAGATTGCGACAGATGTAAGTAGATAAAAAAGACAGAACAATTATTTTCTCCTCTCCAAAATAAATACCCAAACAAATTATTCCAACTTTGACATCAACAGAATTACTGTTACTTATTTTATAGACCCTCTGAAAATGAAAATGTTCATCTCAGCAAATATCTAAACTCCAGTCCATGATACAAAAGATTATGCTATCATTCTCAACATTTCAACACGTTTCCCATACTGTTATGGGTTAGACAAAGCCCTTACACAACGTACTGCTCCTAGTTGTAGTTTCTGATTTTTTTTCTGTGCCAGCACCCTTGCCACTTCTTTTTTGATGCATTATTCTCCCTCCAATACATTTCATCAATATTGCAACATTTTTATTCACCCAAACACTCCATAGTCCATG
The DNA here is from genome assembly GCF_046866305.1 of Octopus bimaculoides. NCBI lineage: Eukaryota > Metazoa > Mollusca > Cephalopoda > Octopoda > Octopodidae > Octopus > Octopus bimaculoides. The sequence goes on from NC_142934.1 coordinate 47,257,565, forward strand.
CCTGTGCAGTTATCTCTCAAACCATACATTCACTGATGTAATACTCAACTGTTCACTTGGCTTACTTAATGCTGCTCCTGTCAAGTAAATTTAATGTTATACACCCAATAGAACAAACTCTCTTCCTTCTTCTGTAGCTTCCATGCAACATCCACATTCAATGTTCCCAGCTATCATACTATGCAGTATAAATTCCTTACACACAGTCTATATAGCTGACCTTTCACATAGAGACAGCAATCTTTATTTCTAATGGAGGCAGCCATTTCATGCATTCCATCCACCTCATCAACTGTTTTTGAATTTAAAGTATTCAGTTTGATGTTCCTATCTGTGTTAAATATTCACAGCTTTAGTAGCTGGAAGAACTTGTAGTTCAAGTATAAGGCTCTATGTACATTCAGACTTTTTTAAAAATGAGAAACAGTTAAAGTTGATTGACTTTCACCACCTTTCCAATGCCAAACTTGAAGGGTTTAAAACTAAAATAAGGAGTAAAAGACTAATAATTTTGGGCACGCTGTTTAGCAATCTAGTGTTCATCAATTTACCTAATTCCTAAGAAGTAGTCATTTTTTAAAATATTAAACAGCAATTATGAAAATATTAAAATGTTATTGTTTTGTAAAAAAAATTGAAGTATGTTCTTGAACAACTCATTATTACAATTGACACATTGGCTTTCATATGAAGTCTTAATTTTGAAACAAAGCCAAAAATTCTAAGTGAAGAACACAAGTGATTACATTGATATCAGGATTTAACTGGCACTTATTTTATTGCCCCCACCCCAACTGGAGAGAGATTAATTCACAATGAAAAGGAAATACAACTAAATATTGCAAAACATCCATCACATGCCATCAACTGTGCATAAACTATTAAGGTCCATAGTCACATATTTAGGTGCAAAGCATAATAAATTTATTTTTAAACTTGGGGATGGTCATTTTTTTTTTTTGCCAATTAAACACACACATTCATATTATTTGTAGTAGATATGCCTGTCAACGTTCTTTCATCGCACACTCTGTAACCTCATCAGTGACACCGTCCCAGGTATCTCCTCTTGTCCTTATTCCATTGTCCTGTGGTAATTATCTATCTGTGCATGCACTTATATGTGTATGTGTTTAGTGAGTGTGTCTTGTGTGCACGTGTAAAGGTTATAATAAATTTAATGAAGCCTAGCGCAAAGGGTTGTTTTTTAAAAGCTGATCTGGGTCTAAACAATATATCAAAAACATTAGACATGAAAATAAAATTAGTCCTTACCTCCATGAACTGAACAGAAACTTTAAATGTAGGTGGAGGTTGGTTATTCTCCATAGCTTCTTTCTTGCGTTTGTCAATGCCACTAAATAGATGTCCAATAGCTCGAGGTATTATGCCAATATCTTCTAGTGGGACATCCACATCAAATCCACTCCCCATTGTATATGTCTTGCCAGAACCAGTCTGAAAAATATTGTTTGTTGTTTATAAATTTTTTTTAGAAAATCTCAAACTTTAAAAGAACAGCTTTAAAATTAAGACATCAATACATTGAATTGTTTAATTTCATTACAGACACACACACACATATATATATATATATATATATATATACATACACACACACACATATATATATATATATATATATATATATATATATACATACACACACACACATATATATATATATATATATATATATATATATACATACACACACACATATACACGCACACATAAATAAATAAATATATATATACATACATATATACTCCCCACTACATACACATGCAGTTATGGTGTGAGAGGAATCTCAACTCTTGATGGCATCATAGGGGCACCATTGTGATAGACAGTAATATCCTGGGAATTTAAAACCTGGTAGAACCCATTCCTCTCTAGGTTTGGAAACAGCTATTTCTTTGTTCAAAGAGAAAGTGTATGTCTGAGACAGACAGACAGACAAAGAGGAATCAATTCCAGTACTTGAGTGGTATTTTATTGACTCCAAAAGGACAAATGTCAAAATTGAACATGGCAGTATTTGAGCTCTGAACTAAGAGAGCCAGAACAAATACAAAGCATTCCACCCAATGCTCTAATGATTGCTAATTGGCCCCTACAATTCATTTGTTTATAGGTCTCTTTTTCCCAAGCTAGCAAGGATTAAATGAATATAATTACTGAGACATTGTCTTTCGACCAGCTGCCCTTCCTGTCGTAACCCTTATCTGTTTTTCAAGTAAAGAATTCTTTTATTCTGCACATCTTGGAAGGAGCAAAGCCAGTAAATGCTTTGTTGACAAAGGAAACGGCAATAATGCCCCCACTTATAACTCAGCAAGTTTTGGAGAAACACAAATACATGTGTACATTGCCAGTACCGCCTGACTGGCCTTCATAGGATTTTTGAGCAATATCATTGCCAGTGCCCCTGGACTGGTTCTTGTGCGGGTGGCACATAAAATACACCATTTCGAGTGTGGCCATTGCCAGTACCGCCTGACTGGCCTTCATGTGGGTGACACGTAAAAGCACCCACTACATTCTGAGTGGTTGACGTTAGGAAGGGCATCCAGCTGTAGAAACTCTGCCAAATCAGATTGGAGCCTAGTGTTGCCATCAAGTTTCACCAGTCCTCAGTCAAATCATCCAACCCATGCTAGCATGGAAAGTGGATGTTAAACGATGATGATGATGATGACACGCACATACTCACACACACAAAGGGCTTCTTTCAATCTCTCAACCAATTTTACTTACAAGGCTTTAGCCAATCAGGGATTTTAGAAGAAAACCTTTGCTCAATGTGTCATGCAGTGAGACTGAATCCAAAAGTAGGTGTTTGCAGAGCACTTTTCTTTATAATACAAACTTGCTTGGACCTTTAACCATGCCCGCACCTATACACATATATAAACATGCATGCATATGTACACAGAAATACATATTATTATTATTACTGTCATTAAGACAGCAAGTTGGCAAAACCATTAGCATGCCTGACAAAATGCTTAGTGACATTTCACCTATCTTTACGTTCCAAGTTCAAATTCCAACAAGGACGTCTTTGCTTTTTGTCCTTTTGGGTCAATAAAATAATTACCAGTTGAGCATTGGAGTCGAAATTTCTGGCCTTGTGCCAAAACTTGAAACCATTATTATTATTATTGTCATAGATAACTGCTGCCACATTACTTCAAGTTTAGTTCCAAAGAAATATTCAGCTACTTTATCAACAAACGGTTATCACAAAAAACCCCCCAAAAAAACCATCTTTACAGCATGAAATTTATGACATGTTAACACAATATAAGATTTATATATAGTTATTTGATTACATAATACTTCCTAACTCCCTCACACTACTACTTGTAAATAACAAGGGTGCATGTGTGCATTATAACTTGGACTGTGGCCATGCTGGGGCACACCCTTCAAAGTTTCAGTAGATTATCAACACCAGCCATCATCATTTAACATCTATTTTCCATTTGCATGCGTTGGACAGTTTGATAAGAGCTGGCAAATCAGAAGGCTGCACCAAGCTCTGTTGTCTGCTTTGGCATGGTTTCTACAAATGGATGCCATTCCTAATGCCAACCATTTTTTATAAGGTACTAGCAGCTGTAATGAGGTCACCAAATAACTTACAGAACAAGAACGCCTCAACTTGGTTGGGGAAGAAATATTGAGAGAGAAGAAAAAAAAAGGGCATCTTACATTAGAGGAGAAACATGGCTGAAAGCAAAGTCAACCAGACATATATGGATACAACCTGACAAATAAGATACCACTGGATTTTTATTCACATTGATTCCGCCACCACCATCACCTTGCATTAATTGCACAGATATCCACCTTTCATACAGTTTCTATCTATCGTACATTTAAACTCACAATACTTTGGCTAACCTGAGGCTATGATAAAAAAAACACTTTCTCAAGGTGCCACAAAGTGGCATCAAACCCAGTTCCACATAATTACGAAGTGAATTTTTTTCAACACACAGCAATGCCTGCTTCCATATACTTTATTAAAACAAATGAATCAACTGTAATTATGGTAGATATAAATCTATGCAATGACATGACAAATTAATGCCATTATGTTCAGTATTTTAAAAGGTTAAAAATTTAAACTTAACCTAAGCTGGTTACTTCGTAAACTGATAGATATATGCCATTTATTAAATTAGTCATAACGACTCTGAAATATTCATTTAACTAATTACATTTAAGAGGATTAATAGTGAAACTTTCAATTAATTCCTCTACTCTTGAAACTGATTCAATTTTGTTTAAAATGAGAGAACTCTTCAATCATATAGGAGATATGCGCAATGACAAGCATACTACACTCACTCACACGTGCTTGCATGCAAAAGAGCACTTACAGACATACTTGCACACAAAGAGTATGTGCTTGCAGACAAACCACATGCATACAATTACTTGCACACCATACACATGCATGTATGCAATGAATCACAGATAAAACAGAAAGCCCACAGACATTAATGCAATCATAGTTATATAATTAACAAGCGCAAATCCTGGCAACATGGTTTCAGGTTGACTCCACTGAGTGGCACATCATGTAAATGTCTTCACCAAAGACTTGGAACAACCTAAGAATTATGAGATTTGAAAGACAGAAACAGTGGAAGTTCAGAGGTACCATTTGTAAGCTTAATCTTATCAACACTAGCTTTGGGGTCTTTAGCAGAAAGCACTCTGCTGCAGAGATTCATCCCAAGTCTCCATATTCAAGATAACTTTCTCCCTTCCACCTATTAACCTTGTTGAAGGCTCCAAAAATATCATGGGTGCTGTCCTCCCTCCTCTGATTAAGATATTTAAAAGTGAAGACGCAACAGTTACTTTAATATGTAGCCGATACTTATTGGGCCTCCTCAGAGACTGAAGATGTTTGTACATTTAAGTAGAATTGTAGTCTACAACTACACAAGTCACACCTAAACAAAAGTACGGTCTATAACCACATGAAATACATTATAAAGTAGAAATGTAGTCCAAGTGTTATCTACAGCTATACAAGTTGTAGTTCTGCTCTCACATTTGAGATGGTGTTGCTGCAAACCTGTACATTCTAAACCTGACTGATTATACAGTACTCCGCAACATGCTCCAGCATTGGACCCACAGATACACGGTCTCACCTCCCTGTGTTTTCTACCACTACTATAATGGTGTCTGCTCCTCGTAGCTGATTAGGCTCATGCCATTCAAGTACTCACAACCTGCTTATCTTTCTTCTACCTACTTTTGTTGTGTCCAATTACCTCAGGTTCCACACTAATCACTACACACACATTTCTGCCTTCAGCCTTCTTGAACTCTTTTCTTGCTCATGTCTTTTCTGTAGGTGTTGATTACCAATGGTTCAACAGAAACTTTAATGGCATCAATCTCACCAATCTCAAATGGCCGACAGTCCTCCTCCCTCCAGACCAAGAAAAAGAAAATCCTACACTGCAGTGACACAGTAAATATGACTATTTGCTTCCATATAGGAACCTAATGAATGAATTAAGATGACAGGCAAACAAAATACCTGTTGTACTTAGTTACCTTCCTTTAGTTCAGAGCTCAGCTCCTGCTGGGTGTTGCCTCTGCTTTTCATACTCAGGGAATTGATAAAATACCAGTATTTTATGTCATTCTCCTCAAAATATGCAGTTTTGTACCAATGATAAAAAAGAAATAGTTATTTTTATACATTTTGACATGAGATAATCTTGTCAGGACTAGCTAACTTGCATTGTTTTGGTATTGAAAATCAGTTGTGTATTGGGAAACAGGAAGATGGTAATTGACTTAACCTTCAGTCATAATATCCCATATAAATTTGTGGCTTTATAATTTGTTATGTGTCATTATCATAAAGGACAAATATTTGTTCTGTTCACTAGTGTGATCAATACCTTTAATGGTCAGAGGTTGGCCATCAGTGTATGGTCAGTCCTATAGAATGGAGTTGGTAACAATCATACCTTTCCAAAACAACTTAAGATAAAATTCTATAACCAGGAATCAAATTCAAGTTGCAGATTTGATTTATAGAAAGTTCATCAATTTCTATAAGGTAATTATCATCTAGACACAGACATACGGAGACACAAACAGAAACATATGCAGACATACAGATGCATGAGAGTGCACATATGCATACATGTATAGTTATTTACATGCAAGCAGATATTCAGATGCAAATAGACACAGAAAAACACAACCAGTGACACACAAGATGACAGGGAGAATACCCAGCAATTGGGGAGGAAAACTGGATAAGCAACAATGAAATTTTGGTCTCAACACACAAATACGAGCATCATCATTGTTCTAATGTCCAATTTTCCATGCTTGCATAGGTGAAACAAAATTTGTTGGGGCAGATTTTCAACAGCCAGATGTGCTTCTTATCACCAACTTTTACTTGTTTCTAAGTAAGGTGATATTTATGCCTAGTCCTTTGAATATGAATAGACAAGAGCCAGAATTGGTTTCAAAGAAAATAATCATTGCAAATGGATGACATCCCTTCTGTGAAAGTGATGTTTGTTTACAATTAATGTGCAACGTCAAAGAAAGAGAACACGCGCACATGCGCATGCATGTGAGTGTGTGAATGGCTTCTTTCAGTATCTGTCTATAAAATCTACTCAGGTTTTAGTTAGTTCAGGGCTATAGTAGAAGACATTTGCCCAAGCTGCTACAAAGTGGAACTGAACCCAAAACAATGGGGTTGCAAAGCAAGCTTCCAAACCACATAGCCATGCTTATGCCTATATATAACATCCATCCACTGGGTTATGTCTCAATGGTAGAATGGTACCACAGTAATATAATCCATAACACAGTCTTCCAGCAAGCAATAGATAGAGGATTCAAACCCTACCACCAGAGGGCATGCTTTTCTTTTAAGTATCAAATCAATGTTCAAAATATACACACACACACACACAAGGTACAATGGTTATTTGAGGACAATTATCAGTATATTGCCGAGATGGAATTTTTTTCCAGTAGATTTTCTACAACCAAACACCCTTCCTGTTCCCAACCCTCACTGTTTCCAAGTAAGGTAATATTTCCCCATGGCCAAACATGTTTCCACAGAAGACTAGATTTGAAGGACACCAATTGTATCATGGCATGCTTGTTTGCAACTATCCTATGATGTCAATATAACAAAATGCTAAAACACACATGTGCTAGGTTTCTTGCAGTTTCCATCAACCAAATCTCTTTTACTTGTTTCAGTCTTTTGACTGTGGCCATGCTGGAGCACCGCCTTTTAGTCGAGCAAATCGACCCCAAGACTTATTCTTTAGAAGCCTAGTACTTATTCCATCGATCTCTTTTGCCGAACCGCTAAGTTACGGGGACATAAACACACCAGCATCGGTTGTCAAGCGATGTTGGGGGGACAAACACACACGTACAAACATACACACACACGTACAAACATACACACACACACACGTATATATATATATACATATGTACATATATATATACATATGTACATATATATATACATATGTACATATATATATACATATGTACATATATATATACATATGTACATATATATATACATATGTACATACATATATACACATACATATATACATACACATATACACACATATACACACATACACATATATACACATATATACACATATATACACATATATACACATATATACACATATATACACATATATACACATATATACACATATACACATATACACACATATATACACATATATACACATATACACACATATATACACATATACACACATATATACACATATACACACATACACATACACATATACACATATACACATATACACATACATATATACACATATACATATATACACATATACATATATACACATATACATATATACACATATACATATATACACATATACATATATACACATATACATATATACACATATACACATATATACATCTATATACATATATACACATATACACATATATACACATATACACATATATACACATATATACATATATACACATATATACATATATACACATATATACATATATACACATATATACATATATACACATATATACATATATACACATATATACATATATACACATATATACATATATACACATATACATATATACACATATACATATATACACATACATATATACACATATACATATATACACATATATACATATATACATATATACACATATATACACATATATACACATATACATATATACACATATATACATATATACACATATACATATATACACATATATACATATATACACATATACGACGGGCTTCTTTCAGTTTCCGTCTACCAAATCCACTCACAAGGCTTTGGTCGGCCCGAGGCTATAGTAGAAGACACTTGCCCAAGATGCCACGCAGTGGGACTGAACCCGGGACCATGTGGTTGGTAAGCTAGCTACTTACCACACATCCACTCCTATGCCTATTCACATTTGGTCTGCCTAGGGTCATGCATGAGACTGAACCCAAAAGCTTGTGGCTAGAAATCAAGCTACTTAACCACACAGTTACGCTTTGTATCTAAACACAGTTTGGGGAGAAAATGCTATACTGAAGTGTATTTATATATTACAAAATTATGCAGTCTTAAATGTATGCCTAAAAATAGTTGTTTAGATTATAAATTTTCCAATCCAATAATCTCTTCTTTAGAGTATATTCATAATATTTATACATATAGCTTCTGACATATCTCAGTTGTATTTCTAGCATTTCCCTAAGAATTCAATTCTAAAAATATGTTGGTATACAAGAACTTTACATAGTATTTTAAGAGTATTTCCTTTTACTAAAAATGATATATAATATGGTTTTCTATCAAAATTAACTAGTTCTATTTTCCCACAAAAACAAACAACTGGTGCAAAATAACTACTTGACCTAAACCCCAAGGTTAAGTGGTAAGAGTTGAGAAAACAAGAACAAAGTAAATTTATAGACCTTAAGAATTGTTAATACCATCTGTGAAGTTCTAAGGAATAGAGCAAAAGAAGTGTCTTTATACAAACATCTTGAAAACAAAGCTGCTGAATAATAATCTGGATGTATAATGTCAGTGTGCACACACAACGGAGTGTAAGCACCCTGAGAGAAATGTTGGACATAACAAGCATCAGATGTGGTGTGCAAGGGACAACTGTACTGGTATGGTCATGTGCTACATATGGATGAGGAAAGCTGTTTGAAGAAGTGTCACTCCCTAACAGTGGAAGGAACGCGTGGAAGAGGGAGACCCAGGAAGACATAGGATGAGGTGGTGAAGCATGACCTTCGAACGTTGGGCCTCACAGAGGCAATGATGAAAGACTGAGATCTCTGGAGACATGCTGTGATTGAGAAGACCTGGCAAGGAAAGTGAGATCACAGCCATAGCCTACACCAGTGTTGCACAACCAGCCCATTTTAAAAGTACCTTTGAATTATCGGGCAGCATTCCATGCTTGAGGAGACCTATTGAGTCAAGTAAATTAAAATCAAATCAAATAGAAATTGTAGTTGTGGCTGTTACCAGTGCTGGTGGCAAGCAATAAGCACCATTCATTAATGCATGGGTCGCTGCCAGACTGGCTCCATGTGCCGGTGGTACGTAAAAAGCACCATCCAAACTTGACTATGCCAGCCCCCCTCCTCTTCCCGGACTGGTTCCTGTGCCAGTGGAACATAAAAAGCACCATCAGAGTGGTTGGCATTAGGAAGGGCATCCAGCTGTAGAAACATTGCCAGATCAGATTGGAGCCTGGTGCGGCCTCCTGGCTTACCGTCCAGTCAAACCGACCAACCCACTCCAGCATGGAAAACGGACGTTAAACAATGATGATGATGATGATGATGATGATGATATCACTTTTATATGGTAATTAGTTATATGCTAACAGATTGCTATCAATTTTTATATGGAGACTAGTTGCAAAGACTGATATCACTTTTAAATGGTAACTGGTCACAAAACTGAAGTAGATCATATTTCAAGATGAAATAGTTGTCAAAAATTAGAAACAAATTAAGTAATGCATGTACTCCATATAAATTAACCAGACTATCTTTTCTATGCCAGTAATAAACAGGCATTCGTCTGTCATTATAAATATTTAGCTATATACACAAACTGCAGAACAGAACATTTAGATCTTTTGTTATTTACAAGTGAAAAGCCAAATATACTATTTTATTCAGGATAATCAAAACTCTGAGCAATCTGACTGAATAGGAATATAGAAAGATTGCAGAAAATTGTTGTTTATAACAAGGACTTATATGTTTAAGAGGAAATAGGTTAGTCCTAGTGACTAGTATCTTAGGATGACTGATTAGAATACAAGCTAACAATGTAAGAAGAAAAAATATGTGACTGATACTGAAGAAAAAGGAAAGAGCGACAAAGAACTCCAGCAAAGAAAAATCAAAATAAACATACACAGCTTAAAGAGAAATTGAGCTGTAAATGTTTTTGAAAGATTAGTACAAAAAAATGTGGAGACATTTCCTTTTGTTTTAATTGTAGACATATAATGATTTTGTACAAAGACAATTCAGTTATTTATCTACAAAGTCATAACTGATGAGTTGATGTACTGAGTGAGACTACTAACTTAAAGACAATGAACACAATCATACAGCCCTTTCACCATGGAACTTGCCTTGGTGTAATTTACAAATAACCTAAAAATATTAGTTTAACTGAAAACAAAAAATAATAGAAATAAAACTAGATATTTTTTTAGCCTTCAGAGTAGCACATACCAAGTCAACTCAAAGAATATCAGCTGTGACCATCCTATCATTTAATCAGCATTTCTGGGACTGATTATTTTGTGTGGGCTTCCTGTTTTAAGATGGCTGTTTGTGAATTGATGGATGTTTGGCTGTTATTTCTAACAAGTCAATTGTTAAGCTTAAAATTTATTTGTCATCCAGTTTCATATCACCACCTTGTCCTTGGGAGTCTTTATAAAAGCCCATTCATTTGAAAAAGAACTCCATGGAGGTCTCTGATCTGAGGATAACTTAATATCTTGATGTCCTTCCTCCCTCAGCTCTCCTACTCCTCAGCCCCCAACTCCTAAGTATCAGAGGCCTTGCAAAGGTCGTGAGTACAGCACTTCCTATTCTGACTAAGCAATAAGGGAAAAATTGGGGAGGGGGGATGAAGAAATACCAGTATAGGGATGGGACTAAATAGCAGTGTAGCAAATACAGAAAAATAACTAATTATCAAGTTGTTAAGATTTTCCTAGAAAGAAAAAAAAAAAACAACAATAACATCTGTTCCAATGTCCTATGAAGATAGAGTATCCACATTGATTTAGATCAGATTCTAAAGTGGGTTGACACTACCCTCCACAAAGAGGGCTTTATGAGACATGAAAGTGACAGTGAGGAAAATGATATTACAATAAGGGTTCAAGTTGATCCAGTCAACAGAACAGCCAGCTCATGGAATCAATGTGCAAGTGGCTGACCATTCAACAGACATGCATACCTTTGATGTTGTTCTAAGAGAGATTCAGTATGACACAGAATGTGACAAAGCTGGCCCTTTGAATTACAGGTACAATTCTTGTCCAGATGAGCAGGCTGGAGCAACATGAAATGAAGTGTCTTGCTTGAGGACACGACGTACCATCAGGAATCAAACTCCCAGCCATATTGACTATGAGCAGAACACCCTAACCACTAAGCCACACATCTTCAAAACAATATTACGGTGCTGTGGAAATCAACTGGATCATATTATGCAATCGCTGTCACTTCTGACCCAGATACCATACAGTATACCTTTGGTTGAAAGCTGATCACCACAAATGTAATAAACATGGTCATGCATAAACCTGTGAACTCAAACACTGAAGTCGACTTTTTGAGTTGAATAGGATCTGTTTCACAGTAATTGTTTCTCTTTACAACACATTCAATAAGAAAGTACAATTTTTCCCTGTATGATTTATACATACAACAGAGATACATAGAAAAAGAAAAGAGTATGATCAAGGTTGCATGATAGTGCTAGCTGGAGTAACTTTACATTGAGTCGTGGTATGTACAATTTCCTGCAATTCAGACAGCTTCATGGTCCCAGCAGACAAAATGGAAAAGATGTTGCCCCAGAGGATGGCGAGAGAGATGCACTGGAATAGCAACTCTGATTCACGGGACTCACACTTGTGGAAGGCCATCTCTGCCCCAATAACAGTAAGCATGAATATGGTCCAGGAGCCGAGAACGCCAGAGATCTCCACTGCCACAAGTTCAACCATAAACCTGTCAGAGAGTGACCGATATTTTGATAGTTTGCCCCTCAACCTGATGAGCAGCAGAGCCTAGGCTGGTAACAGAATAAGCCAAGCACATCAAATTGTTGCTGGAGTAGGTGTCACAGCATGAGGTATCCTAAATGAGGGACCAACCACCATGGAATGGAAATACCGTCCCTTTGGTCTAGCCCTGCTGGTTCAAGCTGACAATACATTAAATAAGGTAAATGTACTGTCCATTACATAGTTTTAGTTTCTTTCTTGTTATGACAGTTTTCAAATACATTTTCATTTTTAATTATTCCTCTGTTAACATTCATTCAAAACAATGTCTCATAAAAACCACAAATACAAAATTTATTCTTTCATCAAACTATCACATCATTGTTGTGGGCTATTTAAGTTAAACTTTCTATGTATGAAATTTACAAATCTTTACATTTTTACATGAATTTTTTGTAAAATATTTGTTTTCAATATTGAATATCAAGAATTTTCCTTTTAAATTTTAGATATTTCTTACCATTATGAACAAGCTGGAAAATGGTGATTATAGCTCCAGTAAAACAATCCAACAAAATAAATTATTTCTTGCAATATGTAAATATTTGTCTACCTGCAGATCACCAATAACTTGTGTCCTTTCTGAGAAAATAACTAATGAAGCTATGAAATGTCTGAAGAAGAATTTTTTGGAAAAGTATATATAAAGTAATATTACAGCTACAGAAAATGATGGAGGCTGAATTTCCAACTACAAGGGAACAGTTTTAATCTAAAACATGTTAAGAATGCAGTCAACAAATTAAACTGTTCACTTTGAAGTCATATTATTTGATGTCCAGTCCCATTGAGTGACTTCTTGAGTTTGTGCTTTTCTACTATAGCACCAGCTTCACCAACTTCTTAGTTAATCTGTTAGATGGAAACCAAGTGAGCTAGCGCATGCGTAAATGTAGAGATTCTACGCTTGTCACTACTTCAGCAAGAAAGTAGTGATGTTGATATTTTGTGTGGACATTATGACCAGTTGCTCTATGCTTTTAAAGACTTCTAGGATAAAAGAAGAAAAAAACAACTCCTTACTTGAAAAAGCAGGTAAGCATTGGCAGCAAAAAGAACATCTGGCTTTAAAACCCTGCTTCAAATAACGCGCCATATTTAAACTATGCTAGTTTGGAAGAAATAGATTATAAACCAAGGAACTAACTAACGAAGACTTTGGTAAAAGGGAGCTACCTCTATCAATTTCCTTCACAATTTACAGATAATAATCTGAGGACCAACTGTGTACATCTACAATACTTGGAAGATGCCTGAGACAAGAATTAATGAGTTTTTGAATTGAGAAATCTTGACTGAGTAAACAACAACAAAAGAAGAAAAAAACGATGTGAGCAAAATAGATCTTTAAAAATTCAACTGTATGAGGTCATCTTTGAGTTACAAAATGACAAAAATAAATTTCATCTTTTACTGGTTTCGGTCATTAGACTGCAGCCATTCTTGGATAATTTTAGTCAAACAAATCAATATCAGTAATTATTTTTATCTTAAGTCTGGTACTTATTCTATCAATCTCTTTTGCTGAACTGCTAAGTTATGGTGACAAATTCATCAGGCGATGGAGGGGGACAAACAAAGACATTCACACACGATGGGCTTCTTTCAGTTTTCATCTGCTAAATCTACTTACAAGCCTTTGGTTGGTTCAAGGCTATAGTAGAAGACACTCGCCCATGGTGACACACACTGTTACTGAACCCCAAAACTGTGTGGTTGTGAAGGAAGCTTCTTACCACACAGCCACAAAGGTAAACAATATCCTATCCACAAATAAATAAAGATTGAAATTTTTTTTTTTAATCAAAATGTGTGTGAAATGTGGTTACAATGCAGTATGACCTTTCCTTTATTATGGAATGAAGCCAAACTACTTTTCTATTGCTTTTCTGCTCTCTATCTAGTGGTGAAATATTTTAGTGCAGTAACCCAAATTTTGACCAAGTATAAAAGCTGTATGGAAGTAGTACAGCTTGAAGATTAATAACATTTATGAAAACTGGAATCAAATATTGCATAACTTGCTGGTCATCAACAATGGAGATAGTATTAATTGTAGGAGTAAAAAATATTTTATTTATATTAATAAACAATGTCTAAAATGTTAATAATTCATATTTTAGTAATATTAATAACAATGTCAGCATTATTTTAATTATTAGCAAAGCCTACTACATTATTATTTTAATCATTTTAAGCAAACCATTATAAGTAAAATAGTAATTATATTTTAATTACAGCCACTAATATTATTCTATAAAGGTAAAATTGGTAGGGACCAAACATATCCAATTAGGTGGCTATTCAGCAAGAAAGGTTGGAAAATGTTGGAGTACACAAGAATTTGCAGATCTATTGAATCTGCAATGGTTTAATGAAACATCTCTATTTAAATCTGAAGTACATGTGTAACATGTTCCCAATGTTCTTTGAATTCAAGAGTAAAAAATAGAATTAATTGCTGAATCTACAAACTTATAGACAGATGAAAGGCTTGACATAATTATAAATAATTTGCCAGAGAATTTTGAAGTTTTAATAGTGTATCAACATTGTTAAATATGCATGCAGAGAAAGAGAGACAGGCACACAGACAGACAGACAGTAAATAAAGAGAGCACTTGACGTAACAAGAATAACAATTAAGTGAATGGGCTGAAAATAGATGGAGTGGCATTGTAAAGAGACTGAAGGTGAAGCATCATTTTCAGTGCATTACAGCCTACAGTGAGGTCATGTAAACTAAATCAGAAAGGCCAGGAGGTTAATGAGAGACAAGATTGGCTACAAATGCTTACAAGTCAGGAAACCCATTTAAATACACTTGTTTTTAAAACAGTAGTAATTAAACAGGTTCATATAACAATTTATAAAGATTGATCATATCAAAGAATAAGGTTGTGACTTTACCTGGCCATAGGCAAATACTGTTGCATTGTAACCTTCAAAACATCTGCAAAGAAAGAAAAATGAAAGATAGAAATATAGGTCTTTTTGTAATAGTTTTGAAAGTACTTCAAATCTATTTTTGTATCTAAACCAATAATTAAATTAATAAAATAGATTTTTATCAATGCTCATAAAAGAAACTAAAATATATCATTCCCATTTAATTAGTAGAAAGACAAACCACACACATTAAGCACAGATTAGGTCAAAACTGTTCTAGGTTGTGAACTAGCTCCAGGGAATTGCATACACAATACATCAGCAAACTCTTTTCAGTCAGTCAATTAGTTTTCAATTTAAGATCAGGACAAGATAATGGAATAAATGTAACGTGTTCTCTACACATTATGAAGCAAGCCACAGCATAGTACAATGTGCAACATGGACTCAACAAACTAAAATGAAGCATCTTCAAGGTCAAAGCTTGCAGGTCACTAAAATGTTTTAAGGAGTTATATCATAGCACTACTCAAACATGGTTGACAACACAAAAAATAAAATATTCAGAAAGGATTACAACAGTAAACAATTACAAAGTAGATGACATAAGTAAAACAAAAAAAAATTTAAACAATTACTGCATTATTACAGAAACATAAGAATGGTAATCACTAACAGATCCATATCAAGGATTGGTTCACTATAGTTAAGAAATTATAGTTAAATGGGCCTGTTTTTTAAATATTATCACACACCCACACCCACACACACACTTCACTTATCTTAAAGTAAAACCCATTTTAAGGTTATACAATTAAACAGTAATACTGGGGATAATCACTGAATCTCATTGTGCTTGATAAGATATTCATAGTGAATAAAATGTAGTATTAACAATGGTTTCAAATTTTAGCAGAAGATCAGCAAGTTCAGGGGGAGGGGTAAGTCAATTATATCAACCCCAGTGCTCAACTAGTACCTGTTTTATTAACCCTGAAAGGATGAAAGGCAAAGTCGAGCTCAGAGGAATTTGAACTCAGAACATAAGGATGGATGAAATGCCACTAAGCATTTTGCCCAGCATGCTAACGATTCTACCAGCTCCCCACCTTAAGTGTAGTACTTATATTAAAATTATTGAAGTAGCCATCTTATAAATAAATCTTACAACACTGAATTTTTCAACAAATAAATTTTAACTGGCATAATCAGTGCCTTAAGCTGAAAAGATCAGACAAAAATAAATTGTAACATTCATTGAATACAAAGAAAAATATAAGGAGATTGAATTAATGGACAACATCCACTTTTTTTTTTTTCCATGCTTGCATAGGTTGAACATGTGTTGTTCACACTCATTTATGATCTGGCAAGAGCAACAGAGAAAACCAATCAACCTCATTGTTGTTTATGAATTGGTTTTAGTATGGCTTTGTGGTTGGATGCTCTTTCATTCTCCAACTACTTTTCATCAGGAATTGGATGCATTTTAACATCCTGCCAGCATTAGAAATGTTTATAGCAAAAGCAATAAGTTCCCACTACCATTTATCAGTTGTTATCCAGAGTCACTGCCCTCCTGGACAAGCTGCCTTGAAAGAGTCCATGTTACCTTTGTCCATTTGTTCTATTTCCTTAATAGGATAACAAAACCAATATTAAATGAGGAAACAGTATTGAAAAATTAGCTTTTTTTTTTCATCTTTATAAAAGTTATAAGTGGAACAAAGAACCTATTTCATGTTGGAAGCCAGTTAATGTAAGAAAACCAATGCTTCAAATTTCATTCAAAGAAAATATATATACAAAAAAATTCAGTCTAACTACATTATACAGTTTACCTGCAACTAATAGCATTCGTGAATACATCAGAACTAAACTAGGTGATCTATATTAATGTTACTTTTCATAAGGCGAAGTGTATTATTTCAACTGGTACTTTTATTAAGCTAGTGAGGAAAGATTGAGTTCAAAATAAAGCTGTTTAGTCTCTGGTAAAGTTTATGAACTGTTTGTAACCTATTGTTAATAGTGAGGTTTCTTCATTTTTGCTTGAATGTTGTACCAACAAATTTAGTTGTAAGGGATTCAGTTTTAAGATTTTCTGTAACTAGAGGACATTATGATATGTATTATACCTTACATGTTAATATACTAGTAAAGGTTGTACTAATGAATTTAGTTGTATGAGGTTCAGGTTTTATGCCCCTTGAATGCATGTGTATGTGTGTGAATATCAAAGTGCACGCTACATGAAAATCATTGTGGTAATGATGTATAGGTTATCTTAATTGTTTGACTTCTTATGGTTATGTTGAGTTAGGATAAAAATATTTAACCCAATGTCAACCCTGATCAATGAGATCGCCATCGCCTTCCTGGCACTTGTGCCAGTGGCACGTGAAAAGACATTCGAGCGAGTTCATTGCCAGTACCGCTGGACTGGCTCCTGTGCAGGTGGCACGTAAAATACACCATTTCGAGCGTGGCCGTTGCCAGTACCGCCTGACTGGGCTTCATGCCGGTGGCACATAAAAGCTCCCACTACACTCTCGGAGTGGTTGGCATTAGGAAGGGCATCCAGCTGTAGAAACTCTGCCAAATCAGATTGGAGCCTGGTGTAGCCATCTGGTTCACCAGTCCTCAGTCAAATCGTCCAGCCCATGCTAGCATGGAAAGCAGACGTTAAACGATGATGATGATGATTCCAGTTGTGACCATCTTGTCTTTTCAAGAATATGTAGGACTATATTTTTTAGTATCTCCTCCTCCTGTATTTATAATGTAAGATGTGGCTTGAGAAAAATTTGGCTGCTATTTCTAGCAGCCTCCTTTTTGTATTCCATGTCGAGTGCTATAATTTATCTGTTCTCAAAGAGACATTTTCCATATATATATCATGTTCATATACAAGTATATCTTGAAGCTTATGAAGAAGACATATATAAAATTCATGTCAGTATAACTTGATGTTTACACTATGATGAGAAGTGTTGCATGCAGTGAACAGGAATATATGATAGCAGAGGGAGGTTGTGGGTGTATAAACGGACTTGATAAATAGTGTCCTGAGGAGTAGTAGTAGTTAGGCAACATTTGATGCTCATTCGTCTTAAATTAAGAACACTTTTATGAACATGTGTTTGAAATATTAGCTGATGTCTTGAGGCTAGGAAGGTTTGTCTCACATTATGCTTTTTATTACTGAACCAGGCTTTCACGTATAAGCTATTAGGTGACTACATATTCCTCTTCCTTGTTTTCTTTGAGGACACCATTATGACTTCCAAACACTGACCACATCCACCAAGATTGCCCTCACTGTGGACACCATTACAACTACCAAGCATTGACCACATTGACCTAAACTGGTGCTCATTATGGACAAAATTAAAACAATGAAACTGACCATATCCAATAGCCAGTCAGCATTGCAGATACAATTACAACTATAAAATACTAATCATATCCAACTAACCTATCCTTATAGTGGATACCGTTATAATTTTATCAACCAGACTAAAGTAACAGATATAGGATAGGATAGCAGAGACAAGTTACACAACAAATTGAAAAATTGGATAACATCCTAGCCTGGCTTGGTCAATTAGAGGGAGCAGGAATCAAAAATTATAAGACATAAGACATGTGGAATGATATAGACCTGTTTAACCCACACTACAGTCAATATATATACATTGGAAATAAATCTTACTCAAACAAGTGATAAGATTACAGTTTAGATATCCTAAACTAGATAGACTTTTATAAACTCATTTCATAAAAAAAAATTGTTTGTATAATAATCCAGGACTGTGCTTTTAAAACTTTAGAGTTCAAATACCAAAGACAAAAATATCACGTATGTCAAGATGTACAAGTCAACAACAGTGCATGAGTATGTAGTCACTAATTAGGACAGGCTATTCTTATGAAGTAACTTCAGACATACTAGCTGTGGAGCAAAACATTCCTTCATCTACCATCCACTCTTAATTCTTATTCTCCTCGTCACATTTTTATCAAATGAAATTTCCACAGCTGCCATGTGAACAGTCGTTCAGAATTAAACAAAAGCTAGAACTGACTACAAAATATCCATGTCACTTTTTTCTTTTCTTTCTCTTTTCTATCCCCCTCCGTTCACACACTTAATACTTATGTATTTTTGAAACAGAATTTTTAAATAACCTTTACGCTAAATGGAATTTTTTAAAAACGAGAGCGGGCTCACTATAAAGACTAGCTTTCTTATTGGTGTATTCTTCCAAATTTTTGTTACATTAAACATTCATAAAACTAAAACCTACTTCATTTATCCAATGGAGATAATAAAAAGTATAAAAGAAATAAGCAAATTATAGCAGAACAATAAGTTTGCTTTAAATAAATAGATTAAGTAAAAAAGAAAACAATTAACTAAGCAAACAGGAAAATTGTACATCCCAACGGATGGATAGCAATTACTGTAATAGTCATCTATGTGGTATAGCTGTAGGACAGGGGTATTAATCTTGTCAGGAATGCTTAAAAAATATATAAATACAAGGAAAAATAGTTTTATCTATTCTAGCTTTAAAAATAAAATTTACTTAAAAACTGGGTGGAGCAAAACACATTTTAGCAAAACAAAAAAGTAAATATTTGTGTGTTTTGATACATCAGTGAATTTTAACATTGTTCAGGTACACAGGAGAGAATTATGTAGTAATAATAACTGTGCTTAACTAAAAATATGCTTTCAGTGATATCTGGAGTAGGTTTTACTGGACAAAATTTATCACATTACACACATATATACCAATATCCACTTACAATCTATACATCTAATTTATGCCAGCACAGAAGGAAGACATTAAACAATGATCATGATTATATATATATATATATATATATGCACACACACACACCCCCACACACACCCCCCACACACACACACACCCACACCCACATATTTATCACTTTAGCATTGCAATATTCATTAGAAGCTCTGATGAAGCTATAAGGTTTTACTCATGCACTCAATTATGAGTCTAGTGCATTTTACAGCAGAAACAACTGTAAGCTAATGAGGTTCATAATTGTTTATTCCTTTGTCATCTCATTTTCTTTATATATACATCTATATATATATATATATATATATATATATATATATATGTATATATATATTTGAAGGAGGGCAAGAGAAGAACAGAATCCCAACTGTTTGAAGTCTCAGGTCAAACTCTTGCAAACATACAGAGATTGATGGTTTAGAGTTGCATGTCATATGCAGGTATTTGACCACTATGTTTGTTCAGGGTAACAACCAACACAGCAGTCTACCAAGAAATCATGCAGCATTTCATAGATTTTGTCAACAGAGACTATTTGGTGATGTGAAACTTCAAGTCCAGTAGCACACAGTACCAAAATAACCACTGCTTGGCTTAAGCAGAAACCGTATGGAATATAATCATATGCACATTGGCAGACACACACATGACAAGCTTACAGCTGTTCCCGTCTACCAAATTCTCTCCCACAGCATTGTTTGGCCTTGGGCTATCATAGAAAATTATCCTAGGTGCTGTGTAGTGGGACCCCTCACATTGTGTGCATGAATATACAGAGAACATTTTTTATTAGGTCAGCATTCAATTTGAGGTTGTTTCAAGATTAATCAAAACCTCCAAAGTAGACTCATATGTTAGTTACTATTGTGTATCATGGTCGTTTTACACACACACACTATTCATTCAGAAGCCTATGCCAACTTGGGAGAATTAAATTTCTCATAAACTGTTAAATCATGAAACGATATAGGAAACCAGCATTGTTGGACAAGAAGCAAGGACATAAAGGATTTATTTGTCATTATCTAGAACATTACAAAGACAGGAAAGATATCAATATCAGCTTTCAATTACACTATATTTTAATATAAGTTAGATGTGAAAAGTTTATAGACACTGTCACCTTTGTAGACTCGTACATAATCTTCCCTGAGTCACCTTCAGGTACTACATTTTGTAACTTTATACAGGTATAATGTGTCAACACTATTGATTACAGAAGGGAAAGTAAATAAACAGTTTATAGTAAGATGTTGATAGTAATAGGTGATTAAAGAAATGATGATGCACTTTAGTTCCAACTCCATAGTTAAGATCTATTCAGATAATTTTCATTTGATATTAACTTCAAAAGATCAACTACTCAACTAAGAACTAAACCAACTTACGTTAACAAGAACACCACACAGAGAAATAGAAGTCACATAAAATATAAAAAGGAACTGACAACCAGTGTAAAGCAATAAATACAGATTTAAAACAATAAAAGCAAAAATTATTTTCGGAAGAAAAAGCTGACTAAAACCTACAAAAACAAGATTATTATATATTTCTTCTAATCCACAATGACATGTAGTTAGTACAGCCACACTACACAATTAGAAATTACATTATATCTACCATTATGATACGTCTCCTACTAGCACCACAATATTATCATTCATTATTGTGCATGTGATGCGTCTTAATACTAAACAATTATTATGTCATTGAGATATGTAGCCCCCAACTGACATGATTATGTTAATGTCAATCATTGTCACAAGCTGTATGTCCCTTGCTACACTACAGTGTTATCTAATAATGTGACATGTAGTATGCCCTCTACTAGCATTACATGAATCACAAGAACATTACAGTAGAGGGCAGCTAATATCTGGGACAATATCAACATCACTGGAAATTAAATATAACTTATCTGCTTGATGGACCACAAGTAATCTCTATTTTTTCAGTTGTTGGGTCAAACAAGAAGTAATGTTTCTGATTAAAAAAAAAACAACCTAATTTTGTCTCATTCTTGTCTTGTTTGGTAACATTTTGATAGATAGGAAGAATAGCATTCATGACTTTTTCTTTTAGCCTCCTTCCATAAAATGGAAAAAAAGAACCCTCTATACACATTACTGCAGCAGGAAACTCGATACCTAGTTGTCCTCAGACAGGAGACCTGGCCTGAATGATTTCAACAGAATGGGACTCTGATAAAGACACCCAAGAACCAAGTAATGGTGCTAAACCATGTCACAGATTCAGTGTATTGCTCAAGTAATCCAAAATTTTTGGTCAATGAGCTAGCTGTTCTTGAGTGATAAACTTACTCCTAATGAGATAGGAATCCATAGACCCACATTGTGGGACTAAACTCATAATTGCAAAATGAATTAACTATACAGTTATAACTGCTCCTATAGCTGCAATCAGAAACAACAATCAAAAGATAAAGTTGATATTAGCAGACAATAATGCTACTTTAACTGACATTTAAACTTTCTATAAGAATTTGACCAGCCATTACTTAACAAACAATTAGTATTAAATCCTTACTATGGATGAATTTCAAATGAGGAGTGATTACCAACAGATCTAAGATGGCAGTTAATCCAAATAAGAACCGACTCAGATAGTGATGCCCTGGCCAGCCCAATCCAACATGTAAAGAAGCTGTTAAATGATGAAGATGATGAATTAGCTAAAAGATTAAGTTATTAGCAAGAAAGGAAATATTCTAAAATCATAATTAGAATGAGAAAAGCTTCCAAATACGAAGATAGTTTATTATAAAAAGAAACACAAGTACAGTTAGTAATTTATTATAAAAGATAGTAATCTATAATAAAAAGAAACACAAGTAGACAAGTAAGTAGATAGTTACAAAAAGAAAGTATAGACAGCAAATGATAATCCAGAAAATTCTTGAACATGATATGGACAGACTCAATATATACAGTTCAAAAGAAGAATTTGTTTGTTTGTCATGAGAAAGAAAGATATTATCATGAAATATTTCCTTGTTATTAACAGAACTCCATTGTGGATCCCATGCAAGACCTATAATGAACTATTACAGTCAGATATACATACATACATATATATATATATATATATATATGTGTGTGTCAGTAAATAGTGGGGTTGTGTTAACCGCACGTGGAGAAATAATAGGAAAATGAAGAATAAGGCAGAATGCTAAACTGGCAGCATATTTTAATAAAGATTTCTTACCAGCTTTCATTGCGAAGCAAATTTTCAAGAAGGAGAATGAAAATGCTTTTTTTACAAAGAAGTACAAAATGAAAATAATATATAAAAAAAATTAATATATAAAAAAATAAATATACCGATACATTATATTGTCTGAGCTTTTGAAGTTCAATGGTAGTTCATGATTAGAAAAATAAGGATGCATGAGAATTGAGAGTTGTGTTAGGTTTTAAAAAAATGTTAAAAGTTTGTGTTAAGCAGGAAGTGTGGTGTCAAAACAGGAAGTGTGTGTAAGGGGAGACAAATGTTTTTAGTTGGAGTTATGAACTCTTTTTCAACAGGAAGAACAGACAAACTTCCTGTTGAAAAAGAGTTCATAACTCCAACTAAAAACATTTGTCTCCCCTTACACACACTTCCTGTTTTGACACCACACTTCCTGCTTAACACAAACTTTTAACCCTTTTTTTAAACCTAACACAACTCTCATGCATCCTTATTTTTCCAACCATTTATACATGGACTACCAATGAATTTCAAAAGCTCAAAGACAATATAATGTATCGGTATATTTATTTTTTATATATTAATTTTTTTTATATATTATTTTCTTCATTTTGTACTTCTTTGTAAAAAACATTTTCATTCTCCTTCTTGAAAATTTGCTTCGCAATGAAAGCCGGTTAGAAATCTTTATTAAAATATGCTTCCAGTTTAGCATTCTGCCTTATTCTTCATTTTCCTATATATATATATATATATATATACACACATAAATCTTAAATCACATCTGATTGGCATTAACTCATCCCTCAGCATACTGCAACCTCTGAACTTCAAATCTAATGTCTGATCACTATCTTTTTTAACACCTCTACAATTGCCTGTGCTCCTCCAAAAGATTTCATGTCAATTCACTTAAACCCACCTAATTACTCATCTCTTCTTACCCATATTTTCACCCCCACTGAAGCCTTGTGCAAACCATTTATCTAGTGCTTCCTGACGAGGATGTCAACCTTTACAAAATCCATCCCTGCTCTTGCTTTTCCTCAGCCATCGACTTGAAGGTTATGCAAGAAAAATATCAGTCAATCTCACAAGTCTTGAGAGGGTTGTGAAGGCCATGAGGTAAGGTCCTTTCTGCAAGACTGGTGATTAAAACATGAATATACGTAAATGCCAAACAACAAGAATGCGTGCTCAGACAAACATCATTCCTATGTGACCAGCTTGAAAAATTGTCAAGATATTAAGATATTTTTCTTAACATGAAACCAATGGCAACCTTTACACCCACGCGCACACACACACGCGCGCGCACACACACGCACGCACGCACGCACGCACGCGCGAGCAGACCATGAACCACTCTGGTTTCATTGGTGGCACTAAGATATTTGACACAACAGAAAGTTCCAGGAAGATGGCAAACAAATTCGGATGTACAATTCTTCTGCATACCAACAAAAAGATGCTTAGATGTTGAATCTTCTGAGGGGTCAAACAAGGCCATATATGTACCCCAATATTTTTCATAATGGATGGCCTACTGTATATTGTTTGATGCATCTTGCTGCAAAAATTATGAAGAGAAATACTCCTGAAATACTACTTCCATTAACTCTGGCATCCTGAAAAACCATTTTAAGAATTGTTATGAAGTACCATAAAGGATCAAATGTGTTTTACCAAACAATCAGCACACTGCATCCCACAGTAGCAAACATTACTATCAGCAAAATGCTTTGAAAGACAGGATTGCAGGTAGGACCTAAATGCAAATCAAGTGCCAAGTTGACTCTACAAAGTCCCGTCACAGAAAGACATTCATCTTTCTAATAAATTCAAGGTATGTAATGCTATAGTTTTTGTCATGTTCCAGTATGACTGAAAAATCTGGATTTGTAATAGCTCCACATTCAATCCTTAAGGGACTGATCAGGTCTTATAAATAATTATCTCTCCAAATATCAAATCAAATATTTCAGGGCCAAGCTTTGATGGTCTGGAGATATCATTCATGAAGGCAACAATTTTAGGACAATTCTCTTGGCAGTTTTAAGAAGATTGGCTAATGAAGAGATAAAAACAAGGCGAAGGGAATGACACTGACACCTGAACAAAGAGCAAATAGAACCAATTAGAGCCACTCTATGAAGAAAGCAATAACAGACTTCGAGGGTTGGTTTACTCTGGCTTTTTGAACAACATAATAGCACCAGTATTTACTACACAGCTCTTGATAATTCATTTCATGCCTTGACACGTGCACACTGCACGTTGGTGTCCACAATCATGTGTGCCCACAGATGTTTTCTCTCAAAAGTCAACCAAGACAATTTGCTTTCCCATTAAATTTGGTCGTGCTCCCCCTCCTCACTTCGGTTTGTTTACAAAACCTGACCTCATTACACCAAGGTATGCCTTATTGTGTAAGGTGGACAAATATTTGTCTGTACAAAGCATCATCAAGAATGAAAAACCAAAAAGTCTTACACAACAGTCCCTCAATAGTGGATGCATTCTGAAAAATTTATGTCAATCTCCCAAGCTTTAGCTGGATTTTTGTCATCCATACTCGTTCAACCACACTGAAGAATGTTATATATTTACACAGCTTTTCATACATCATTTAGTGTCAACATAGGTAAATGCATAATATATATAGCAATCATCTCAATTCTTACTCCTATACTATATATACTTTGTATTTACTCACCAATACATTGTAATATTGATTTATAAACCTGTTTTTAAAACTATACCACGTGTTTACATACATTTCCCTATTTTTTTCAATTTACCCATAGTTATCTATTCCCAATCCAATCTATTTGCATATTCAAACATTCCAATCATAGTTTTAGTAATTTTTACTTTTTCAAAAAATAAATTACTAATCTGGTAGTAAGCAGACTTTCTTTAATTTTATATCTGATTTTATACACATGCAATAAAGTTAGAGTACTAAATTTTGTTTACTTTATTTTATGTAAACATCCTACATAAGCATTGATAACAGAGTTCATAAAGTCTTCCCAAATTGAAGTTAATGGCATTCATCATGTTCTAGGTTGATGCTTATAAACAAAATATAAGTAGGAAAGTAGTTCCAGGAAATTGCAGTTCAATTCAGGCCAGCAAGGATTAGACAAAGAGTAAATTCAAATTTCAACCAATGATATATTTATGCTTCGTTTCCATTTAGGAGAAAATTTTAAGTTTTTTTTTTTTTTTTTTGTGACAAGAGGAGGACCAACAATTTGTAGAAAGCATGTCAACAACTGAGGAAGCCTCAATGCAGCTATTCAACATACTAGAAATAGCATCTAAATCGAATATATGCATGTGAAACAACTTTAGATTAAAATGCCAGTGTTCATATTCATTTTAAATGTGTATACGACTGTGAAATGGCAACCAAATTTCCTTTAAATCACATCAAACCACAATCTCAAATGAAAACATTGGATGTGATCCTATATTTAGCGGTTCTGAGAAACAAAAAAAAAAAAGATGGAGCAGTCATGGCTAGCATGCTTTTGATCAGAGATCAGTGTGGTCAGAACTCTGGAACTAAACAGTAAGTGAAAATAAAACAGTTATGAGATTGGACTCATTCCAAACACTTGGCAAATATTTTTAGAAAGAATGTTAGATTTACATAATAGTTTTAAAAAACAATTTCCTCATGTGACAACTGACAGTCAACCTACATCTTCCTAAGAACAATGACTGGTCAGATAAACAGTATCCATCAATATAGCTGTTATGGAGAGAATATCCTACATCTTTCACTTATACTACTTTCCCAACTTTTCATCTAAAGATATACATATACATACATGACGATAAAGATTACATACATGTGGGAATATTTATCAAGTTCACTGAGACCTCAAATTTTTGAGGTTGAAAAAGTCATTAGACGAAACTTGAAGTCCTCTTCATTTTCAAGATAAATTTGTATTTTTTCACTATAAATAGATTCACCTCCACCCTGGATGTTAATGATCCATTTTTCTTTTTAAACTTACTTTTAATAAATAAACCTATTTTAACAAACAATCGTCATCATTTCACATTCACTTTCCATGCTGTTACAAGTTGGATAGTGACAGGATCCAACAGGTCAGAGGAACATGAATTGCACTAGTGGCTCAGATCTGGCATGGTTTCAATGATCGAATATTCTTCCTATTGGTAACTATTTTGCAGAGAGCACTGGCTCCATTTTGTTGCACCAGCACTAGTGAAGTTACCATGCAACTTAAAAGATTTAAGGGGCTCCCTTCACAAAATGAGAGTATAATAGAGATGGAAATGGCTTTATGCAAGTTGTTAGGAAGTTAAAGTATGATGGAAGGGACAGGAACAGATTTGTAGTTATAGAGGAGATAGGAGTAATTGAAATGGAGCTGGAGAGAGAGAGATAGAGAGAGAGAGAGAGAGAGAGACAGAGAGAGAGAGAGACAGAGAGAGAGAGAGACAGAGAGAGACAGACAGGAGGGGTGACAAGAGGTTGGAATATACCCTCAGAGTACAAGAAGGTGAACAGAAGAAAGTGTGGAGTTAGAAGATGAGGAAGTAAGGATGGGTAAATGTTGCAAGAGTAAGGGGAGAGTGAATTTAGTAAATGGTGAACAAGGGTGGTAAGTATAAATAGGAGGGAAGGTGATAAGAATGAGGAATAGATGTCAATAGAAGTGGCCCAGGGGGAAAGGAAGTGATGACTGGCAATACAGAAAGAGCAATGAGCAGCTGAATGCAGTAGAGAGGGGAGGATTGAAGGAGAGAGATAAGTGGGAATGGGTGGGTAAAGGTTACAAGAGTGTAAGGGAGACTGACAGATGTATGGTGATGGAATGGAGGTGATCCTAAGTAGATAAGAGTGAATGTTGGAGTGGCAAACAAAGGCAGTGAGAACAACGGTAGATGAGACAATGTTACAAATGAGGTATGGGTGTTGATAGGAAATGACTAGAGCAAGAGAAAACATTGCCATGAAAGGCAACCCACAATTTTCATTCAAGATAACTTTACAATATTCAATAACTAAACATAAATGGAATTCTAGAGCAGCAACAATATGTTTGACTTGAAAAGTGAAAAAGAAAGTAAAACAAAACAGGGGAAAATTCCCATCATTAAATACATAAAAAAAATTCCTATAGACATTGCTAGAAGCTATTAACTTGTTGGCACAAACTCTTTCGCTTGACCTCATTTTACATATTTAACACATCTCACAATGTTTGCTTCATATTCTGACCAAATACGGAGGTGGGGAGAATACACGTCTTTGCACTAGGAAGCTTAACTGTATCTAAATTGAAAACTTGGTGAGAACTGCTAGGAATTAACAAATATGATCTTTGGAGATGTGAGAATGATATGTTTCTAAAACGAATGCAATGCCAGGAATTTGAGGATAGAGATTAGTCAATACATTCGTTCTAGTACCTGACTGGTACTTATTTCATCAACCCCAAAGGTGAAGTGGACTTCAGTGGGATTTGAACTTAAAACAAGCTGAAACAAATAATGTAAAGCATTTTGAACAATGTTCTAATGACTGCCAATCCTCCAAACTACAAACAATGTTTCTAATGCAGATACAAGGCCTGGAATTTGAGAATGGGAGAGCTAGTTGACTAAACTAACCCCAGTATTTGACTGGTACTCTTTTTAATAAATCTACTGAACCCTGGAAGGACAAAAGATAAAGTTAACTCGGGATTCAAATACAGGACATAAAGAGCCAAACCAGTAAAAATTACTGATAGTATTTGTTACAGTTCTTTGCATTCTGAACTCATTTCCTTTTCAAGTCAACTTTGCTTATTATCTCTTTGAGGTCAAAATAAAGTACCAGTTAAATATTGAGGTCAATTTATCTGAACTAATCTCTATCCACAAATTCCTGGCTTTAATTCTATCTTAAAAATATTAACATTGATGTTCTCACATCTCTAAAGATTAGATCTGCCGATTCTTAGCAAGTCTAATCAAGTCTTCCATTTAAATGCAAGTTAGAAGAATGGTTGGAATTAGGAAGGGCATCCAGCCATAGAAACCAAGCCAAAACAGACTATGGAACCTGGTGCTACCCCTGGCTTGCCAGTTCCTGACAAGCCAGCTGACCCATGCCAGCATGGAAAACAGACATTAAATGCTGATGGTGAAGCACAATTCTGTAAGAACATGTATTCTCCCCCACCTTTATTTGGGCAGAAGATGATGATAAACATTATGTTTTCATCATCTAAAACTAGAGGGAAGTGGAGGAAGATGTTTTCTTCCATTTTGTAAACAGTTAGCAAAAATCCCGACCACCACCCCCAATTACTTACTCATTATGCAACTAATTAAGTGGTATTCATTACAATGTATCAAACTTATTTTTTGTGCTCTCTTTTTATTTACATAATGCATTAAAAAACACTTCCTAGTAAAAGGAGAAAAATTCATACCAATGAAACCTCAACTCCAAAAATGTTTGGAAAGTTTACTGTTCCATTTTTTTTTCTTCTTTTTACTTGGAAATGGAGAAAAGAAAAACAGGACTTACCCTTCAACTAGCATTTGTACACAAGTTTCATAAACATCCTTCTGAACTGTATCTCTGTCAAATACATAGTCAAATGTAAATGCCTTATCTTTTCCCAAGATAAGCTGAGATTCCGCATAGATAACATCGGTGCAAATTTGGCACATATCAATCCTTTCTCGGCCACATTGAGGCCGAATTCTGGAAGGAAAACAAAATATGAATCAGTAAAATTAATCACAAAGCAATAAATACAGCAGTTATATCGGGCGAAAAAAAAAAAACATTGAAATAATTTACTTCATGAGTCAATGATGGAGTCTTTACATAGTTGTCCAAAAAAAAAAAACAGGACACACAGGAAAATGTAGACCTAGTAGTGGTTAGAAATTAAATTACATCTTTACAAAATTAATCCAGATGTAGACCTAGAAGTGGTCAGAAACTAAAACACAAAATATGCCTTTACAAAAATAATTCAGATATAGATTTTATGGAAACTTGTTTTCTTTTAAGCTTTGTTGTTTTTATGAAGTAAATCAGAGATATGTAAACTGAGGTAACATGAGAACCCTAACTCACCAATCTGTAGGCAAAACATTATGGACATCAGAAACAAAAAGGTTATAAAAACAGAAATATATGAAAGGAAATATCTAAAGTTTGAAAGCATGAAGACTGCCTGAAACTGCTCACAATACAGTATTATAACTCTGGCATTTGCTTAATTTTACTAAAGACCACCAATCATTCTCAAATTCTAGAGATTATATTCAATTTCCAGTGCAGGCATGGCTGCGTAGCTTATCAGACTACACCATTGTGGCATATATTAACTGAGTTCTTTCTGTCTCACCTAGCATAAAATTTCAGGTTTCCTGAGGTTTCATTTTGACATTAAGAACCACTCCAGGTAAAGCACATTCTTAGCACATCCAAAAGACTAGATCCTTCTCTTCAAGACCAAAAGATAAATTAATCCCAGATATTGTTGCAGATATTGAGGCCAATAAAAAAATAAAACTGCCTGTTGTGAATGAAATGAACACAAATAGCGAATGTTATGATTTTATTTTTTTTTTTTAATGGTCATTGTAAGTTAATGAAATATGCTCCTTGACATGAGTAGCCTTTCTGAATGTACAGAACAGGGTACAAAACAATCCAGAAAACGTACCAACGCATGTCGTGAAGCAATCTCACAACTTTTCACAATGGATCCTAGAAAGGAAAATCCCGAAATAAAATTTACAAAAAAATTCCATCTTGTATAAGCATTTTCCTGCAAATTTCCTCATGATTATTATAACACAAACACATGCAGAATGATATAACTTTACATATACTTAAAATTAAATAATAGTAGTAGTAGTAGTAGTAGTAGTAGTAGTAGTAGTCTTTTACTCTTTTACTTGTTTCAGTCATTTGACTGTGGCCATGCTGGAGCACCGCCTTTAGTCGAGCAAATCGACCCCAGGACTTATTCTTTGTAAGCCTAGTACTTATTCTATCGGTCTCTTTTGCCGAACCGCTAAGTTACAGGGACAAAAACACACCAGCATCGGTTGTCAAGTGATGTTGGGGGAACAAACATATACACACACATACATATATATATATATGCACATTTATACGACGGGCTTCTTTCAGTTTACGTCTACCAAATCCACTCACAAGGCTTTGGTCGGCCCGAGGCTATAGTAGAAGACACTTGTCCAAGGTGCCACGCAGTGGGACTGAACCAAGCAAGTTACTTACCACACAGCCACTTCTACGCCTAAGCCAAATCCATTGTTTGGTTTAACACTACTGTTTGACCCTTTAGTATCTTTTGGAGTGTTTACTCAGTTGCAAGCACCTGGACAAGGTCTCCCATTTATGAATATTTTCCCTCTTCTCCCAGTTTCAGAGGCCTTTCTTAAAAAGGCATGGTAAGAGGCAC
Organism: Octopus bimaculoides; assembly: GCF_046866305.1. Lineage (NCBI taxonomy): Eukaryota > Metazoa > Mollusca > Cephalopoda > Octopoda > Octopodidae > Octopus > Octopus bimaculoides. The sequence continues at coordinate 47,289,426 of NC_142934.1, forward strand.
TGTACTTCTCCCCTTAACTATACAATAAATAAATAAATACTACCAAAAAAGCAAGAATTTTAATAAAAAAAAAATCTCACACAACTTGAACTCAAAATTTACAACTTATCAAGTTTAAAATCAACTTTTGGGATTCATATGAAAAACATTAAAGGGAGGCAAATTCCTTACAGTTAAATATCATCTAGATTTCCATAACCAAAAGGCATCAATCAATCAGTCTGACAGATAACATAATATTTAAAATGAAAATATGAAGTATGTAGGACAAATAGCAATTCAAGACAGAAACCACAACAGATCTATTTTCTGATAACAAGTGATTCTCAGCATTACTCACTTTTAAAGTTGTAACATTTTAAAGAGAATTTCAGGTTTGAAACATGCTGGGTTTACTTTTTTGACTGCTGAGAGTATTATGAGGTTAGATATGGAGAGAAATCTTATATCATCTCAAACATAGAAAATAATATAAATAAATAACATTTACACTGATTCAGGAAATAGGTTTAATGTACAGTTCCGATCACTGCCATTCTGTTTATTCAGAAGAAATATTTGATAAAATATTAACAAAAACACCAAACCAAAGAAAATAGAAAATTCTTCTTTTGATATATTGTCAGTGTTTCATATAGCTGTTGGGTCTAGAGATTACAGAGTTGGGCTCACAAACATAAAATGAAGGGTTTGATTCACAGACTGGACAGCAAGTTGTCCCCCTCGAGCAAGGTACTTCATTTCACAGTGCTCCCGTTTACTCGGCTGAAAATGATTCCACCTGAGTGCTGATGTAGGCCTCATCCCCTACTCTCCACCAACTGTCAAATCCTGGACTTGGGAGGGCCAAGAGGGTGATTGTGTCTGCTCATGACTACATAGATAGCTAAGATAAATAGTGAAAGAACAGTAAATGTTACCAAACTATACTCACAAGTGATGGCTATCATTTTTGTTTCAGCCTATACCAACACTGAATAAACCTAAAATGGAAGTCAACCATGACCATCTGACCATAACAGTCTCTAGGACAATGTTATCCATTGTGTCCATTTATGGTGTGATTTGAAAGAGACCTGGTTGGTATTTCTTGCAGGTCAAGCAATCATGAAGCTTTCTTGTCAACTACCATCTTTATAGAAAACAGTATCTAAGGTAGCTTTATAACATTTGTTGCTGCATTCCATTTCTCATAATCTGTACATTGCTCAGCATTTCCATATATTGTTGTTGGCACTCCGTCGCTTATGATGTCGAGGGTTTCAGTTCAACAGAACAGCCTGCTCGTGAAATTAACGTGCAAGTGGCTGAGCACTCCACAGACACGTGTACCCTGAACGTAGTTCTCAGGGGATATTCAGCATGACACAGTGTGACAAGGCTGACCCTTTGAATTACAGGCACAACAGAAACAGGAAGTAAGAGTGAGAGAAAGTTGTGGTGGAAGAGTACAGCAGGGTTCGCCACCATCCCCTGCCGGAGCCTTGTGGAGCTTTAGGTGTTCTCGCTCAATAAACACACACAACGCCTGGTCTGGGAATCAAAACTGCGATCCTATGACCACTAGTCCACTGCCCTAACCACTGGGCCATTGCGCCTCCACATTTCCATATATAATTTGCTTTTAAGCAATTTTTTTTTTAAATCCAATTATTTATTTATTTATTTTTAGTATAATCACTGATAAACAATTTTGTTCTTTCTAACTTCAGTAATTTCTGAAATAAACTGAATACTGTAGTAATGAACAAAACAAACAAACTAACTAAAACATTATCTAATTTTTTGGTGGGTAGACAGATATGTTTCAAGTGAGGTAGGAATAATAATAATAATACCATATAAACTTGAATGGGATGTTGAACAGTATTGAAAAACCAATTGTAATTTGAAAAACAGATAATGATGAATATGATGCTCTCATAAATGTTAAATGATTTTCTGAAAAAATAGACTAATTTAATAGACAAGCATAAAACTGATCATATAACACACTCTTTCTCTGTCTAACACTGCTGAATCAAAAGTCAACATTTATTATTGTTACAGCTGTTCCATGCATAAAATGGATTCACTTTGATCTAAAAATCTAACAAAATATTTTAGACAGAAGCATGTGGATTTGTGGTTAAGAAATTCACTTCACAACTAAGAGTTTGAGTTCAACCTCACTGAGCGGCACCTTTGACAAATGTCTACTACCATAGCTTCAGGTTGACCAATGCTTTGTGAGTGGCATTTGGAAGATAGAAACTGTGTAGTTGTCCCACAAAAGGAGCCATTCCCGTTTTAGAGATGATAAGACAATCTGTCATTTACTTTAACTACAAGGGTCATAGCATCTTTAGTGGAGTTGCATGCATTCAGAATAAATCTGACATTAATCTGACAATAAGTCTGACATTAATTGCCACTTACGAGTCTGAGAAGCCCTGAAAAATAGTCTCAGGCACCATTTTTCCTTTTTGGATGAAGTCTTTAAAAAAGTAGTCCATTTCCTACAAACAATCTTTTATATCTAACTAAATATGTTATCGTTAACTTAAACTGTCTTAACTATTCACTTCAAGCTTTGTAAAACAATTTTCGCTATCTTCTATATTCACAGACCATGTTCCGTCTGATGTTTATTTCCTGTCTATCCCTTCTTTTCACAGCCATTGATATTTTTAAATAACTATATTAGCCCAATTTTGTGCAAATTATTTCCTTAACTCTTTTAACTGTTACCAGTGAAGCTTAAATAACAGTGGTAGACTTCACTGTCTGCTTTAACATAACCACCTGGATTTTAGCAGTCCATTTACTAGCAAATATTCAACCCATGTCTCTTAACCACTTCCTTTCTTCCATTTTGAAGGTCCTGAAAAATGTAACTTCTGACAAAGGTTTAAAAAGAAAAAAATTAAAAAAAAAAGAATTCATCTTAAAGAGATTCCACAAAATACCCAATTTATTATTAAAGTTTCAATGATCACTTGAATAAAGGAGCTTATGAGAGATTGCTAGACCTGATATAAATGACAACCAAAGCACCTACAAATCATGCCCTTAAAATTGGTATGATCACAGCTGAAATGTCCTTGACCCTAGGGTAGTTCAAACAAAGCTGACCCAAGACTAAATAACTTATTAATAAAGAGGTTTTCTAAAGTTAGAAACACAGCAGATGATTTGAACTGACTGAACAGGAAGTCAGTCCATGAAAGAATTTCATCGTCACACAGTAAACATTGTTAATTATACAGTGTTCTTGTCACTTGCAGCATTGAAGTTTTATTTCCATATGGTACTTCATTAGACCAAGCTGTAATGAACAGAATTAAGTGTCTGTTTGTTTCTTTTTTTTTTTTTTTTTGTTACTGACATCAACTCTATTACCTACCAGCTAACAACTGTTATTATGGTAGAATAACTTGGTTTTCAAAGTTGTCTGGAAAGTATGTAATGAAGTCAAAACACAGTTATTATTCATCTCTATATGTGCCTTGAACCTAAAGGAGCTAAGCAAAACTGACCCAGAAGTTCTGTATTTAAACTAAAGCATTTCTTAAATAAAATATATTGCACTACATCTAATGGTTATGCTTCTTTTTAATATAAGCCAAGACCTCTTCTATGTAACAGCTAAAATTCTCTAACTGCCACCCTCTTTAGAAAGAGGCCCAGAGGATGGTCATGCATAGAAATTTTAACTGAATGCTTTGTATGAATGATCTGATTGAGAAGAACAGACAGGATATAAACAACAGCATCAATATAGTATTATGTTATTCTAAAACAGCTGGTATTAGGAGTGGTAATAGTTTCTTAGGCATATTTACACAAAGAAAAATTATTGCCAGGGACATAACAATGGATAAAGCAACAAGATTTGAACTGACTATGAGAATATTACATCAGCACATTAACCCTTGAGATATGTTTTATTGAGGTAAATACAGTTTATAGACTGACTATGAAGGTGTGATACTAGAGCTGTGAAATCTTGCATGCATTAATTTCTACTCTTCTTGAAAACTGCATTGTTTCTTCTAGGTAAATTCACATCTGACTGTTCAAAGATAACCTCAAAAGTAATTAGTAGCAGGACAAAATTTGGCATCATGGTGTTATCAAATAGCTGCAGAAAAAGGATTTAGCCACCAAGGACATTCATGCTGACATGGTTGCTACATTAGGGGATGATACTCCAGCTTTATCAACAGTGCAAGAAAGTGGGTAGCTAAATTTAGGAGAGGAAAGGAGAGTTTTGAAGATGACCTAAAGTCTGGATGTCCTGCAACTGCCACCACAAAGGAAAACATTGATCACATTTACTACATCATGATGAATGGTAGGCAACTGACTATATATCGAATAGCCAATGCTATTAGAATATCCTGTGAGAGAGTTGAGAATATTCTGCACAGTGAACCTGGCATGACAAATGTTTCTGCTCAGTAGGTGCCACATCTTCTTTCACCAAATCAAAAGTGCACTAAGTTGATCACATCATGGGAAAATTTGACATTGTTTGAGGAAGATCCAGCTGGTTTCCTTGAACGTTTCCTAACCCAGGGTGAGTGTTGGCCTTATCACTTTGAGCCAGAGACAAAGAGACAATCCATGCAATGGAAACACTCCTCCTCACCTGCTCTAAAGAAGGCCAAAGACATTTCATCTGCAGGGAAGGTGATGGTCTCAGTTTTGCAGGATGCAAAAGGCATTGTGTTTATTCAAAAGGGCCACACCATCAATGGAGACTACTATACCAACTTGTTGAAGCAGTAACAAAAGGTCATCAGTACCAAACACTCAGGAAAACTGTTGAAAGGAGTCTTGTTTCATCAGGACAATGCTCTAGCACACAAGACCTAGGTTTTAATGGCTGCTGTACATGACTATGGCTTTCAACTGGCTGATCACCTTCTCTATTTTCCTGATTTAGCCCCATCTGACTATCATGTTCCCCAACATGAACAACGCTTGGCCGGGAATCAGCATCACAGTGATGACAATGTCATGTCTGCTACTGGTAACTTTTTTTTTATCAAATTGTTCACCAATGGGATCCAGGCACAGTAACACCGATGGAAGAAGTGTGTAGATTGCAAGGGAGACTATGTTGAAAAATAAACCTCATTTGGTCACATTCCATGAGAGGATCTTAGTCAGCCTATGAACTTTCAAGCCAACCTTTGTATTAACTACAAACCAAAAAAGGTAAAAGTAAAACCAGTTTATATTCTTACTACAAACTTTATCTTTATGAAAGCAAGTGCAGACAGCTGCTCTGAGTGGGCAAGCAAAGTGGGCCCCAACAAGGTTTGAAACCAAAACAATGAGATATGCTACAACACTGCAAATTATCAAAACTCATACTTATCTTTATTAATGAGCTAATTAAAATTCCTGTTAATTTGATCATGTAAGACCTCTTTCAAGAATCCAAAGTAAACCAATTCATTTTCCTACATTATACTATTAATATAGTTATGGGGTGGGTATTCTAGTTTATAAATAAACTGCACAGTTTCAAATGTGATCCAAAATCATTGTTGAAGATGAAAATCAGCTGCTGCTAAGGGAAGTTTCTAAAACCATCACAGAATTAGCAGGAAATGAAAACAGTTTGATATTTTAATTAAACCATACCCAAAGTGATACCTGGTATTAGGTACAACAACAAAGATATCATGCCCCAGAAATGGAATCAATACCACTTACTACTATAAGGATAGTTGAGGCAGTTTACACCCTTCACTTGCAACATATGTTTCACATCCACAGTAAAAATAAATGTTCTGTTTTTACTTTAGAATGCTAACTGCATTTGAAAGAAGTGACAGGAAGGAATCAAAATGTGGCATAAGCAAATCCAAAGATGCAGTTTCACCTTAAGACAGCACTAAATATTTACATAGAAGTGGTAACTTGGTATGGTGGGGTGTAAACATAATTGAGACTACACTCCTATTAAGCTGAGGCAAGCATTATTAAACAATGGTTAACCAAAGTAAGCAAAAGCAATGCAGACAACTAAAAATGTCTTTAAAATGAGGTGATGCAATTAAAGCCTCCAACTTAAATTTGGCAAGGTGGAACAAAGACTGTTTTCAGACCTAGTAGGGAGAGAACTCAAACTTCAAGAAAGCTGGAGCTTTCTTTTTTTTTTTTTTGTGGGGGTGGGGTTTATTAGAGAAGAGTTGAACTCCACACTTATAGGGTCCTGGATACACCATTCTCACTTCATTAATCTTATCTTATGGCCAGGTTCCAACCTGGGCCACAGCAACAAAGTCCACCTGCTGCACTTCTTGGTCCCACATCACTGCCTTGAGGTCCTAGATACATTCCAGACCAGTGTCTCTACAATCAAGTTGTTGATGTAAGAGTGACAAGGTTTTCCCCTTCTTACATCATCATAAAGTTAGTTCCACAGACTAATTTGAATGTTTCCAGTACAATTCTGAATTGAATTCATAAAAATTCAGGAATAAGAGAGGAAATCAGAAGATAATTTCTCACATTAGTACATTCTAGATATCCTCAATTGTGACAACTCAAAATAGAAAAGTATAATCTAAAAGAGTGCATTCACCAAAATATGGTGCTGAATACACAAACATAAGAGAGAAAAATTGTAAATTAGAAATATTAAACTATATGTACTTTACATTATTTACATTTGACGGATATTTGTCCTCATCTTGTTTGTTAACACAACATTTCGGCTGATATACCTTCCAGCCTTGATCAGGTGTCTTGGGAAAATTTCGAATTTGGGTTCTCATTCCTAATAATAACATCGAAAAATACCTTAGGAATGAGAACCCAGGTTCGAAATTTTCCCAAGACACCTGATCAAGGCTGGAAGGTATATCAGCCAAAATGTTGTGTTAACAACAAACAAGATGAGGACAAATATTCGTCAAATGTAAATAATGTACATAATTCCTCATCTCTTAACTATAGAACTGTATATGTAATTTGCAACACACCACACTTAAATTCAGATGTAATTATAAAAAGAGATACTGAATCTGTTAAAGCAAATTTATTCTAAAAGCAACAGATTTAAGCTCGTGTGTTTAGGAATACTACACATGGTTGAAGTAACTTTTTAAAAGTCAAATTCTTTCATTACAGATGAACAAACAAACTTAATTAAATTGATCTTAATGAATGCTCAACCGGCCCTGGATCTCCAAAACAGAATTTAAAATTGCAGACAATATTTTAGCATCTCAATGTTTCATTTATATGCATACATGCGTGCGTGCGTGCGTGCATATATATATATATATATATATATATATATATACACACACACATATATCAAATGTAAACATACACACATCCGAATCAATATTCAAGACAAAAAGGTGTTTTGTATTTTTAAAATCAGATTTAAATGAGAAAAGTTTCCTTTATATCATCTATAATTCCTAAAGAAATATGAAAAAATATTTGGCATTCAATCAAGCACAATCCAGCTGCCTACAAACAGAGGCCTCTGCAAGAGGGCAGCAATGGGGAGAGTAAAAGAAAAATTTTAAAAAAACAGTCTAAGATAGCTGTTTTGATAACTTTTTGATGCCAAAATTTTCCATCACATCTGTAACTAACCTACTTTAAGAGATTGAAATATGCAGATACATTAACTAAGCATTTCTTCCGAGCCTTTTGTTCACTCAACCAGCAGGAAATAACAGCCGAATCTCCCTCAAATCACATCCCTTCATCCTTATTTAATATCCATTGTCCATGCTGGCATGGGTTGGATAGTTTGACCAGAGCTGGTAAGCCGAGAGGCTACACCAGACTCCAGTTTGATTTGGCTTGATTTCTACAGCTGGATGCCCTTCCTAATGCCAACCACTCCAAGAGTGTAATGGGTGCTTCTACGTGCTGCTGGCACAGGTGGCAGTGGCATGACACCAGTATCTGCCACAACTATGATTTCACTTGGCTTGATGGGTCTTCTACTCAAGCATGGCATGTTGCCAAAGGTTTCAATCATTTGTCATTGTCACCATGAGGCCCAATGCTTGAAAAGTGCATTTTACATGCCACCAGCACGGGTGCTAGTCATGTGACAACGGCATCAGCTACATTGCCTCTGTGAGGCCCAATACTCAAAAGGTGTTTTTTTACATGCTACAGGCATGGGTGCCGGTCACATGATACCAGCATCAGTTACAACTATGATTTCACTTGGATTGATGAGCCTTCTAAACCATGGTGTATTGCCAAAGGTCTCAGTCACTAGTCATTGCCTCCATGAGGCCAAATGTTCGACGATCACGCTTCACAACCCCGTCCCACGTCGTCCTCGGCCTGCCCCGTCCCACGCCGTCCTCGGCCTGCCCCGTCCCACGTCCTCCTGGGCCTGCCCCTTCCCACGTCCTCCTGGGCCTGCCCCTTCCCACGTCCTCCTGGGCCTGCCCCTTCCCACGTCCTCCTGGGCCTGCCCCTTCCCACGTCCTCCTGGGCCTGCCCCTTCCCACGTCCTCCTGGGCCTGCCCCTTCCCACGTCCTCCTGGGCCTGCCCCTTCCCACGTCCTCCTGGGCCTGCCCCTTCCCACGTCCTCCTGGGCCTACCCCTGCCACGTCTTCCTGGGTCTACCCCTGCCACGTCTTCCTGGGTCTACCCCTGCCACGTCTTCCTGGGTCTACCCCTGCCACGTCTTCCTGGGTCTACCTCTGCCACGTCTTCCTAGGTCTACCTCTGCCACGTCTTCCTAGGTCTACCTCTGCCACAGGTACCCTGTACAGTTACAGATTGGCACTTTTTTTTTTGTACGGCTGTCTTTGTCCATATACATCACATGACCATACCAGCGCAATCATCTGTTCTTTAAAAAATAATACATTTGACAATGTAGTCCAAGATATTCTTAAAAAGACCCAGTCATAGCTGGAACATGTTTGATCATAGGTCGACTGGACCAAAGTTGACCAACAGCTAATCAGCAACCCATCATTTTAGTCTATCTTGGACTACATTATCTAACGTGCTCTTTCAAAGAAAGTAGGGAGTAAGTTTAGAGAGGTTAGGCTGCTATTTCTAGCAGGTTGAGCAAGCAACTGTGTAGAGGCTCCCTTACTGGTTCAAAGGAGAGGAAGTTGAAAATGGCATCAATACTGTATATCACTAGCTCTCATAAGTCCTAGATGACTGAATGGCTAAGTCAACACAGGGATTTGTACTACTAATGCAGAAGAATGAAAGTAAATACTATAAGATGCTTGTCTGGCAGTCCACTAATACTATTAATTCATTAGAGACTATCAATTTATAAGAATCAAATCTCTTCAAGCTGTTATCACAGAGTTGAAGTGAATACCATAAACCAACAAAGAACTCGTCAAATAGAGTGTTGACATGAAATAAAACAGCAAATTGTGTTTCCCATGCAATACTATTTACAGCAGCAAGTTGTACTTAAGATGTCATACTATTTACAATACAGGTACAGGGTGTTTGGGCTAAATTTGACAATTTTTTTCATGTCTCCATTACTCAGATATTTTAATCACAATTTTTAAAAAGTAATAAGGCATTTCTAAATCTGTCAACAATGACTTCAACAGACATTGTTTAATTGTAGATCAATGCTGTTCAAGCAAACCTATGATCAAAAGTTATTCCAGGCATGACCATCTCTTTTTTGTATCTCGACAACAGTATCCAACGTTGCCTTCCCATTATTTTTTTTTAATAGTAGAGTGTGATTTAAATGCAATATGGTGGCTAATATTAGACCATCAAGCAACGATGTTGCCTGGAACCAAGAGAATTTTAACCAATAGCAGGTGAAAGGAGTTGGTATAAATAATATTGTGAGAGAGTGGTACAGTATTTAGTTTTTCCTCTCAACATTTAAAGGGCAAATCTTAGAGCCAACTTTACCTTTCATACTTCTGGGGTTGAAAAAAAAAAAAAATACCGTATATAGAAAGCTCAACCCACTCAATGGCCACACCTCACACTTCACCAGTAATATGATTATCTTTGTGTCAACTCAAAAAGAAATTATAAAAGTTCATGTTTTAATGAACAGACAAGACAATAACTGTTAAATACCTTAATTTTACTGCAGAAAGCACACATATATATATATCCACTCAAAATTCTATTATCCTCGATTGTGAAAAGCAGATTTATATACAAATTTAACTTTTTGTTGAGGATTGTCATGTTTGAAACTATTTTTAGTTACGTCAAGTTTAATTAGGCAGAAAATACCAATTCTATTTTTGGTATATATTTAACATTATTAATGGAATAATGAAATTTAATTTCACAGTGAAAGGTTTAAAGTATTTAGTTTGGTGTCTCAATGTTCTAAGATCAAATCTCAACAGGATTCACATTGTTCATACAGGAAGAGTCACCAACATAGGTGCTAAAAATATATTGATATTTACTCAACTAGGTCTGACCCCTGAATGGCCTTTGATAAAGTTCACTTAGTTGCAGGCATTCAAATTAGACAATTTGCTTAACATCCTCTGCCTCCGGTTCCCTCTCTGCAAAGGCTGCAGTGATCTTACAAGTGAGGAGCCATAAGGACTTAGTCAGGGGAGGAGGTACAGTGCCCAACCTAAATAATTAAGAAACAGCTTATCATAAGGCGACAAGAGAGTCTTTGAATGGTTTCTCAACATGCAAAAAATATAAGCCAAAGTTCCTTCAAATGCCATAGATAATGTAGTCCTAGAGGTCTCTAAATGGTCACAGCTGAATCGCCTTTGACTATAGCTCTGCTCAAAGTTGACCTAGAGCTGAATAACAACAATTTAATCCTTAAGAGTGTCTTTCAACATGGCTAATCTGATAAACTTTAAATAGATTCTTTTAAATGTTATAACAATATTTTTTCTGGTTATGCCTAATCTTGCTTTGGTGATAACACTTCTACTATTAGTCAGCTAAGCACATATTTTTATCAACTATATCTACATGAAAGTTTCTATTACAAACTCATTCAGCAACTGAAAAACAAAATAGTCTTAAACTAAAGAAGTCAACTAAATGAGAATTTTAAGACTTTCTATTTTCTGCCTCAAATTAGTGCTTATCGTGTTTAATATAATACATCAACGTTAGTGCTATATTATATTCAGTCAAAACTAAACACATTTCTTCACAGCAAGGTCAACAGAAATGCATGTTTTTTGCATTAGAAGGCTTCTCAATAGGTGTTGTATAGTTTGTGGGTCTGTGCCATAGACACATTTGATGTCATGAGAGGAGTTATATCCCCAGTTTAGTCAATAGCAGGTCATCTGAAACTACCAGTAGAGAGAGAGAGAGATACACACACAGGTATAAATATATATTATACAACTGTAGATTTACACATTTACAAACACAAACATGTGTATATGAGTGTTACCATAGTATGTGACAATTGGATATGTTAACCATTTAGTCAGTACATCCTGTTCATTTAGTGTGGCTTCTCATAATTGTTTCTCTTTCTTACTCACACATACAGTTAACATATCTAACTGCACTCTGCTGATGTCACACTCAACCCCTGTTAGCATTAAGCATTGAAAGTCAGCAAGAGTACCAACACATGGTTACAAGTCTGCTAGAACTAACCACCAAATTTCCCCCCAAATCACACCCTAGTGTGGTCACATTGGATAGTGCAGTCTGAGATATCTGAATAAATAATGGGATGGTCACAACTGGAATGTCTGGCCTGGCTTAACTCGGGCTAAACAACAATCATCATCTTCACTGTCCAATTTTCCATGCTTGCCTGGGTTGGACGGAATTTACTGAGGTGAAGTTTTCTATGGGCAGATGTTCGTCTTGTCACCAGGACTAACAAGACTAGACAGGTTTTCATGGATGAATAGGAATGAAGGACACTGCTTGCATGATGAGGACACTTATTTATTTTACAACCATTGTGTGAAGTCAAGGAAACACACAGAGAGAGAGAGAGAGAGAGAGAGAAAAAGAGAGAGAGAGAGAGAGAGAGAGAGAAGAGAGAGAGAGAGAGAGAGAAAGAGAAAGAGAAAGAGAGAAAGAGAAAGAGAAAGAGAGAAAGAGAGAGAGAGAGAAAGAGAAAGAGAGAAAGAGAGAGAGAGAGAGAGAGAAAGAGAAAGAGAGAAAGAGAAAGAGAAAGAGAGAAAGAGAAAGAGAAAGAGAAAGAGAGAGAGAGAGAGAGAGAGAAATTGTTATATTCGGAACGGTAATTTTTTCCCCTTTTGCCAAATAAACACATGCACTATATATATATATTTTTTCCTTCACTCATTTATTACTGTTCTTATTCTATTATTTTAACTCGTGTCCATTGTCCAGAAATCTTTCGTCACACATCTGTGACCTTTTCAGCAACACTTTTCGTTTTCATGTGTATTTCTTGCTCCACTTACTCCATTCTGTTCTGAATGGAGTAAGTGGAGCAATTTCCATTGCCTCATCAGTTAAGACCGGCTCGAAAGCTCAGCTTTTCTGGTCTTGCTTCTCTATTAGTATCTATGTTTTTGTCATCCAAATTAACTGATGATTTAACAATTCACTATTGTGTATACATGAAATTAATATATACAGCAGTTTGCAATATATATATATATACATGTTAAATGGTGATATATATATATACATCACCAAAACAGAATCGATACTCGTACTGGTGTCATATAAAAAGCATCCAGTACACTGTGGAGTGGCTGGCATTAGGAAGGGCATCTAGCTGTAGAAACTATACTAGAACAGACAATGGAGCCTGGTGCAGCCTCTGGTCTTACCAGCTCTGGTTAATTCATCCAACCCATACCAGAATGGAAAACAGACATTAAATGATGGCAATGACAACACACATACACACACAAATTGGCTTCTTTCAGTTTCCTTCTTCTAAATCACCTCACAAGGTTTTGTTCAGTTCTGGTTTCTAGAAGATATTTGCCCAAGGTGCCAGACAGTGGGACTGAACCCCAAACCATGTAGTGTTGAGAAGCAAATTTCTTAACACACAGCCACAACAATATTGTACAATAATCATTCATTATATATGAATAAGTGTGTTCAAAGTCACCTACCACTGGCAGAGCTTAGGGAACTCTGGACTCAGCCCCAAGATCTAACACCTGAACGAAGTCACCAACAAAATATCAATATAGAAAATCTAACAATAGAAACTGACATGTAAATAACATTCAACAGAAAACTATATATTACCCCACAAATTACCATTATTTATACACACCATTAAATGATCATTTCAAATGGAAATTGGGGTTTTATTTGAATAATATATTCTGAGAAAGAGGAAATTTTCCCATGGCTTTTTCAGACTTTCCCACACTGGTCATGCTGGTGTGATTGATGTTCTTAGGCTATTTTCATATAACTAACTTACTGAAATGGTACCAGATATATATATTGATTTGTTAATTCTTTAAAAAGAAAGCAATGTTCTACTGTAGTCAGAAAGGAGTGTAGAGGACTAAAATGACTGCTGTTGCACACCATCAAATACATACCTGCAAGGACCACCACTCCCCAACCACCTGTATATTACACATTGACTACCACTTACTACCTCTACTATATACACATTGATTATTGCAAGATACTTGCGAGAAATAGCGAAATAATACTGTCTTTGAAAAAAAAAAAAAAAGCTACACAAGCTTCTGTGGTCTTGAACTGAAAAATGAGGGGATGCTCATAGCTGGAATGTCATTAATCATACACCTGTTCAGAGCTAATGTGGAGCTAATCAGTAATAACAGTGACCACCACCATTTAGCTAATGAAAGAGCTTCTATATCTAATCCCTCTAAGAAATAGCAACCAAATCACCTTGAAATTATATTGCACTCCTGAGATGTAGAACACAAACAGCAGCAATTGTTATGCTTAGACCGAATCCACCTCTAGTAAAGCTGCTATCAGAATTTGAGTACAGAAATAGACCAGACAGTGGAGAATGCTTCACTATGCAATTTATCAATGCATGTTGGAGTGTAGTGTGGTTCTCAGCTAAACAGTGACATGATTTCAAGGGGAGAATGGATTTGTGGGTCATGCCTAATTTGTACTGTTTCTGTACTAATTTGCTTTGTATTAATTTGTACTGTTGGGTCAAGTCTGACATGAGCCAAACCAACAATGTCCAGTACAGTGTGTGTGTGTGTGTGTGTGCGTGTTTACACAGCCCCCAGACACAGCTGTTGGACCTGTAACACCATACCTTCTCCCCTTAATTTTATGGGTCTTTGTACTGCATAAGTTTAATATGGTAATATAATAAATATCTATACGTGAATGTTCATCTGAATATATTTTTAGTCTTTATTTTCTCTCTATTTACATGAGTACATGTATATTTTGTATATCGAGCCCAAGTGGTTTTATGTTTACTTGTATCATTATCTCCATATCTGCTCAGTTGGATTCCTCTTATGGCGACTCGTTACTCCATTGACCTAGTAACATTCAAATTTACACACAAAAATCTTTACAGAAGTTTTTTTCAATATTGGTCTCTCTCTCCCCCTCCCTCCCTCATTTATGCGTGTAACAGCCCTAACGCTTAGTTTTAGAATGGTGGCAGCTGATGAAGGGAATGTTCTCTATTTGGCCTGTGTGTTTTCTGTACTGTTTATCATTTTGTCCACATTTTTTGCGAAGTCCTGTATCCAGATATGCATTTATATATACATGTAGATGTAGGTATGTACATACATGTACGTATATGTGCATATACTCACGTATTATTTGTATATATATATATATATATATATATATATATATATATATACATACATACATACATAGAGAGAGAGCATTCACACATGTACAATCATGGCTCTGTGGAAGATGTTTTTGTTTTGTTGCACAGTCTAAAGTTCTACCTCACTGCATGGCACTTAGGGCAACTGTCTTCAACTGTAGTCACAGGCCATCCATGCCTTGTGAATGGAATTGGTAGAAGGAAATCACATTGAGGATCATTATAAATAAGCATGTGTGCATGCATGTATGCATGTGCTTTTTCATTCCTTGCTTATGCATGAAAAATATTGACCAAAACAAAGGTAATGTTTGTTGACACTATCAACAAAATTGTCCACTATTTCCTTTCTCTCTACACTTTCAAATATGTGTGAAATAAAAAAAATCCCCATATTTGAAAACCAAAGGTTAGCAATAAGAAAAGCATCCAGCTGTAAAACAATATTTTGGTGATGTATTTGCGCAACCGAAGTAAGCATAGAATAAAGTGGACAAAAAACTAACACACACATTGAAATTTGGGGTTATTGTCTCCAGAAGAATGAAAGACAGAAGAGACTGTAGCAGAATGAAATTAAATAGTGCAAAACTATTTAGTTTGGCATTCTGGCAATTTGACACTAAGTGACAGAGAATCAAACTGAATAGCTAACCGGCTCTATTACATTCCATTCCACAACAGAGTTCAAGCCCCTGCAACAGTAACTGTCATTCATCTTTCGTGTTCTTTTATTCATTTGTTTCAGTCGTCTGACTGTGGCCATGCTGGAGACCAACCTTAAGGGATTTTAGTCAAACAAATCAACCCCAGAACCTATTCTTTGTAATCCTAGTACTTATTCTATCAGTCCTTTTTGCTGAACTACTAAGTTACAGGAACATAAACACACCAGCATCAGTTGTCAAGCAATGGTGGGAAGAAAAACGTGTGTGTGCGCGTGCGCGTGCGCGCGTGTGTGTGTGCCATGCAGTGGGACTGAACCTGGAACCATGTAGTTGGGTAGCAGGCTTCTTACCTTACAACCATGCCTATATAAATTGCAGTGTTTTTTTTCTTTTTTGCATTGTCACAACCACTCTCTGATTCAGGTGACCTCAATTCCAGCCATGGCCATCAAGTCTTTTCAGAGCCATGTCTTAGAGTACACTGTATCAACCTCTTATTTTATACAGCAGGGTGTGATCTGTAGAAGAATTAGCTGCTATTACTAGCAGATGGATTTAATTAACAATGCTGGCAGCCATGTGACAATTTTCTTTTTTTTATATTTTGAAGAATCCATTTCTCATCAATTTCTATCAACTATTACAACAGATGGTTGAATAGAACACTGTTTACATAGCATTAATTCATTAGCAAAGATTCCCCAAATATACCTCAGATGTTTTAGCTATAATTGAATTGGTACAGGTGGGGAGGGGGCATTTCTTCTTTAAATATTTCCCCAGCTTGAACTAAAATCGGATACAACTTCTGGCTAATTCCATACAGCAGATGGTTAGCATTCTAGTAACTCTTTCCTTCAGAAAAAAAATGAGGTTACTGATGACATCATTGTTTATTTGCCATCTGAGACGAAGCAATAATCTTTGGTTTCCTTTAGAAATATATAAATTGAATTTAGCTTGTTTAAATGACTGAAATGACTAAAGGAAGCTATAAAGTTCATTAGATACACATACATTTTATATTTATATATATAAATACACACACACACACACACTTATAAGGTTGAGTAGAGACTAGCAGCTGGGTATTGAAGACATTACTTGTCTAAGTGGATGGGGTATTGAGGAGAGATGACTACACTGGTATGAACATGTGATGTGGCTAGAAAACGGAGTGCTACACATTGGCAGTGGAAGACAAAAGAAATAATGTTGAGATAAAAACAGGATCTAGAAAAGGGGTGATGTAAGTACTCCAAACTTGCCCAACAGAGAGAAAACAACAAAAGGGGGGAAAAAATGTTAAAACAAATGTAACTTTAAAAGATATACAGATTTAATAACATCTTGAAACAAATCTCATATTTGCTTTAGACATTTGACGATTTAAAAGGAAGAGTGCTGCTGTTGGATACAAAGGTTATATGAATAAAGTACATCATTACATTTATATATACCTGTGACATTAAAAACAAAACAGTAGAACCACTGATGATACACAAACCACAATGTCTACATGTGATGATAACATGTTATCTTGTGGCAAGCTGGCAGAATCAATAGCACATAGGGCAAAATGCTTAGCAGCATTTTGTTAATTTTTACATTCTGAGTCCAAATTCTGCCAAGGTCAACTTTGCCTTTCATCTTTCCAGGGTTTGATAAAAATAAGTACCAGTTGAGTACTAGGATTGATGTGACTGACTTTCCCCCCGAAATTGCTGGCCTTGTGCCAAAATTTTAAATCAATATTACAGGTTATCTTAAGATTGTCTGCTATTCTTCAACTGGTCTCTGATATTCTAATGGCACCACTATTTTCCTGATCTCTCCTAAGTTGCTATTTTATTTCTCGATTTGGTCTCAAATTACAGCTGTCCAGTATCATTTAACAGCTCATTCATTATTTGTCTGTGTTTGTAAACCAAACTGGAAACACTTCCTAGTTGAATTTCATTATTAGAAACCACAGGAACTTTCGCGCGCGCGCGCGCGCGCGTGCGTGCAGTTCTTTGTTGGGGATGTGATGGTACCATTTGATGGCTGGGCGTGATTGGGGAGGATTTCCAAAGGTTCAACATCAACTTCGAAGATGCAGAGGGGCTGGCACAGGACCACCAGCGATGGACAGCACTGGTGAACATGGTTGGCTCTATACATGATGGGGTTTCTGGGGCCACTAACCTGGGATGACTCCAGCCTCATCAAGCAAGAGCATTGAGCGAGTGAACATGTCAATTAATGAGAATTAAATTCATGCTAATCTTCACATTTTAAATACCATTCAACCTTAAAATTACCAGTTGGTAAGGAAGTATTACACTTAACTATGAAATTATTATTTAACAAATGAGTTTCTGTTAACCTTCATATTGATAAATATATAAACTAGTAAATATAATAATAAACATGAAATTCTGCCTGTCTCTCTGTCCATCTAGGACCCCTGTATCTTAATCTACATTTGCTCTACATAGACATACACCTTTTTGGAATCAAGATGATCCTGGGATTAAAAATCTTCCCTTCATTTGGTTCTTGAACAACCAGCATTGAGATCTGAATGAAGATTTGTTGTATGCTAACAGTTGAAAATTCAAATTTTAAAAGAACTCCAAAAATTTGTGAACTTAAAGTTTTTCATTTAAACTGAATTTAAAGTAATACCATATTGGTAAAGTACCAATAGATGCTTTATTACTATTATTCTTCTATTCAGCTTTGGGCCACAGGCTCAATTATCCCTCCACAGGAGCTAAACACAGGACATAATTGAGCTTTGGGACACAGGCTCAATTATCCCTCCACAGGAGTTAAAAGTCCGCACATAGTGCGGCTTTTAAGCTAGTAATAAATAAAACACTGAGGTAGCATCTACATGAAAAATAACAGTCAAGTTTATGTTAACAAATATGTTCATTGTATTAAGTAGGTTAATACTAACTTAGATAAATGTTTGGATTGATTTAAGCACTTGAAAAAAACATCTGTAGGTGTCTAGTGAATAAAATTTTAGAAAACAATTGTGTACTGTATTATTTAGTGCTGCCTAATGCACCAGCAATCTATACATTTGACTAAAATAACTAACAGTTACTTTAAACAGAGGAAAATAGTTGTTAGTTCCAGTTGCAAAGCAAGCAGATAGTTTCCTAAACTGATAAAGAGAAAATATTTTCACTCACAGTTACATTTATTTTGTGAATAGAAGAGAAACTGTTGAATGATCCATTCGTAAACACTTTCCCTACTGATATAGATTAAACAGATCTTTCAAATATATCACTTTAAATCACCCACATACATATTCTATACAATGTTACTTTAGATGTGGGAGTTTCAATTTACTTGACATAATAGTAGATGAACACAAATACACCAATAAAAAGCAATGCTACTGGATCAATTTCCACAGAGTCTATGAGCTGTTTTGATCAATGGAACCAGACATTGTATTACATATGTATGAGTATTTCACAGACCTTTGTACCATTAATATATTCCTCAAGCTGACTCAGCATGACAAGGTTGGACCCTTTAATGACAGATAATTCAACCAAAAAGCTTCTACACCATTTCCCTATATCCAATTTTACTCTCAAGGTTTGGGTTAACTTGTGTCTAGATTTGAAAGTTTTGTATTGTAGTATCAAGCCCAGGATATCATGATTGTGAAGTAAGTTTCTTAACCATTCAGCCATTCCTGCCTACACTAAGTTTATTTTCACACACACAAAGTGAATATACCCACATAAATTCTACTATAGGCGCAGGAGTGGCTGTGTGGTAAGTAGCTTGCTTACCAACCACATGGTTCCGGGTTCAGTCCCACTGCGTGGCACCTTGGGCAAGTGTCTTCTACTATAGCCTCGGGCCAACCAAAGTCTTGTGAGTGGATTTGATAGACGGAAACTGAAAGAAGCCCGTTGTATATATGTATATATATATATATATATGTATGTGTGTGTGTGCGTTTGTGTGTCTGTGTTTGTCCCCCCAACATCGCTTGACAACCGATGCTGGTGTGTTTACGTCCCCGCAACTTAGCAGTTCGGCAAAAGGGACCGAAAGAATAAGTACTAGGCTTACAAAGAATAAGTCCAGAGGTCGATTTGCTCGACTAAAGGCGGTGCTCCAGCATGGCCGCAGTCAAATGACTGAAACAAGTAAAAGAGTAAAGAGTATACTTTAATTAAACAGATACAGTAAGTAGATCAATCCACATTTTTTACAGACAATAAATTCAATAATCAAGGCAGGCTAAAAGTAAGGCATTAATGGAGCCAACTTTTGAACTTGTTTGAGTTGATTTAACTAAATACACTGAACAACCTCAGTAAAATTTAAATACTAGGCATCATTAACAACAATGTCAACTTCAACCATCATCATCATCATCATCATATGTCAGTTTTCCTTGTTGGTATAAGTTGAACAGTTTGTCAAAGTCCAATCCAATTCATACTGGAAGCCACTGGTAAATATTTTTACAATCAGTTTTATGTTTCAAGAGAATCAAGGTCTACAAATTTTTATATTTGCTTTTAAACTGATGAAGTAGTTCTTGGCTCCAATCAATAATGCCCCAATGGTTTAACATGTTAATCCTCCAGTTACAATGCTGATACATAGATTTGTAGCTGACTAAAATCAGCCAGTTCTTAGTACATGTAGCAGAGAACTCACTGAAGCCATTTCTGGTACTTTATCAGATTAAGAAATAGAAAGACAATTCCAACAAAATTTCAACACAAAATATAAAAGCACCTATTCATAATACTATAACACTTAATTTTTGTGAATTAGAAAAGAAAAATCGAAGACCATAAATCCTTTTATTGGGTTCCGAGGCACATAGATTACTGAAGACCTGGTGTGACTTCTTGAAAAGGACTAGATGGTAGTGTGAAACAATGTCAGATATTTATATACCACCATTAGAATATCACATTAAAAAGTCTTCAGCAATCACTTAAAAATAAATAAAATTTTCAAGGTTCGCAGTTACTTTGAACATTATTGACAATAAGTAGCTGTGAGAGAACTGTTACAGTACAGAGGCAGCTAGACCATCACAGGTAACAATGAAACCAAATTAACAGAAATATGCAAGCTTGTAATAGTTTAAGAACTGAGAACTCATGTACAAATAGTATCTCATACACTCAGCAAACTGTATATCTAACCTCTATACAAGTAGTCGCTCAATTCCTTCAAATTGCACCCTACCAACTTAAAACAAGAAAAACTTTATCCAATGTAGTTGTAGATATACAAAAAAGAGATGATGAAAAAAGACATGCCTGAACACAGGTGTGCTTGATCAGAGCTGAACAAGGGCTAAACAACACTTTTTATGAGGGTTTAGTTTTCATTGTCCTCAGAGGAGGATTATGTATAAAATTTCTGAAAAGTCTTACATGGAAATATCTGAAACAATTTCTCTGATTCAAGCAATCAAAATATCTGAAATGGAAAAGTTCCAACTAAGATTAAATTACAATTTTAGTAGGCTTATTTCAGCTGCAATAATTGACCCAATTCACAAAAGCACAAAGTAAACCAATTTTACCATTTCAGATGAGGAGCTGAAGAAAGCATTTAATTTGAGCTAAAATTACTAGAAATACTCCCAAAGCAAATCTAGTAGAATCAGAAAATGAATAGGATCAATAAGGATTGAAAATCTTCCCTTTACTGTTTTGACTACAAGTAATAATAATAATAATAATAATATTAATAATAATAATAATAACAAAAAAGGCAATAATTACACAAAGAATGCAGACAGACAACCAGTATGGTTTCCATATTGATTCAAGATAGTCCTGTCTTTTAAAGTAAACACTAACGATATTTGGTTTCTTTCTTGTATTGTGGAAAAAAAAAAAACGGATGTATAGATAATATTCTCAGACATATTAAAAAAGATACTATTGGCAAGATCACGTCTTGTACATAGATGGAGATGGGGGAAATATATGTAGGCATTAATGAATGGGAGAAAAAGAACTCGATACCATGGTATAATAATTTGAGTTGATCAGGCATCAAGCTAGTTTGTTGGACAGAAATTGGGTGATGCAATACGTTCACAACCGATAAACCAGCCTAACACTACTGGTGAAACTCCACAGAAACAGTTGACAAGATAAGCTTTTCATAATATATACATACATGCACAGATATTTATATATATGTATCAAATATCTGAGACATAAAGTGGATCCTCAATGATGTGATAGCTGAATGGAGGAGAAATGGCGCAATTACTTGACTGATAATTTTATGAAAAACACTAAAGGTGAAACTAACCTCAGTGGAATGTAAGCATTGAACAATAAAAGAACTGGAACAAATACTACAAAACATTTCATCTAGTACTCTATCAATTCCACAAGTCAGATGAGCTTTGTTTTATTGAGCCCAGATTGGATTTCTGAACCAGAACGAAAACACTGTTTTCTTCAATGCACTATCAATTCCGCAAACTCATTGCCTGTATTAATAGATCTGTCAATTCAAAAGATTTACTTCATTATACTATCTTCATAAAAATTAGAGCATTTAACCTATTTTCTTTTGCCAATGTATAAACATATTTGGATGTTAAAATTGACTAAACATTTGAGGCATAAGAAACTTATTTTGTACTAATCTACTTTCAACTGTTATTTCTGCTTCAAATACTAAGTGATTGAATATGTATCTAAAGCTATTGCTTCTGCATTTGCATGTTATTTCAAACACGGTATATTGTTGGTTCATTTGCAAGGTTTACAGATATGATCTAGTCCCAAAATTTCCCGTTTTTAAGAACATGCAGTTTAAATAAGCAAGAAAATTTTGTCGAAAACACTAGGCTTATACACAAATTATTGTTAGTTGGATAACCAATAGTTATTTTTAAATGTTCGTATAAGTTACTGTCAAGTGAGATACACAAAAATGTTTTCCTCTTGATAATATTTTAATGATTTAAAAGCACTCACAGGAGATTAGCATACTGTATATTCCAATGAAACCTTTGTCGGCTACACATTTCTTACCAGCTTTTGTACATTTATAACCCATTTACATTCTAAGAAAATGCCCATTCATTGACTTAACAGTATTAAGACTTTGTTCCCAAGTAGTATTCCAAACCCTTCTGAACACACTGCAACTTGCTATCAATTCATATAGTAGAAAGTTTTATAGTTTTACTTTAAACTTATCAAATATTTTGTTTGTGCTACAACATAGTTGTTTAACTGCAGAATATTTTTGTCCATAAGATGTAATTATAAACTAATTATAACTGCAATGTAATTATAAACTAATTATAATCGCAAAAATGTAATTATAAACTAAATTTAAAGACATATCTATTATAGGTCTATGCCACAATGTAGCAACTATTTAGCATGTCACTGTAGGCTTGATAAAATAAGTAATGAGGTTAATTAGAAGAGTGTAAACAAACAGACCGTCTCAATGATGTAGCTCTCAGCCATGAAATTCTTATTAAGATATAAAATTAGTAATGTCACCAAAAATTGGGTCTCTAAATGTCCATCTGCCATACTCCTCTCAATAAAATTTATGCCTGGAAGTCTTCTCCGGTCTACAGTTATGTTTTGCAGAGTAAAAACTGTTTCTCCACCAGGACAAGACATTGTAAGGTAGGGCATCAACAAAAATTATTTACTCAGTATTAAATGAGAGCCTTAGATGTGTTGATTGTTTAACTCGCAACAACATAAGATCTTGTTGCCATAAGATAAAGCTGGTGTGACAGGACTTGTATACTTTCATTTGACTTGTTTCATGATGGCACAGGCATGACTGTGTGGTAAGACATTTGCTTCCCAACCATATGATCTTGGGTTCAATCCACTGCATGGCACCTTGGGCAAGTGACTTCCACTATAGCCTGAAGTCAACCAAAGCCTCGTGAACGGATTTGCTAAATGGAAACAAAGAAGCCCATCATATGTTTGTGTGTGCAAGTGTATCCCTGCACCACCACCACCACTTGAAAATAAGCATTGGTTTGTTTACATCTCCATAACTTAGCAATTCAGCAGAAGGAGACCAATAAAATAAGTAGTAGGCTTAAAAGTAAGCACTGGTGTCAATTTGCTCAACTAAACCCTTCAGGGTGATGCCACAGATGGCCACAATCCAAATACTGAAATAACTAAAAGATAACGTCTAACATTGTCATGGCTCAGGGTCACATACTTGAGAAGGAAGAAGGTATCAACTCCACTATCTAATTACTTTTACTAACTCCACGGAATTCATGCTGGATGGAGCACCAACTATATTCACATTTGACTACAGGAATATATCAATTAACAGTAACTAATTTTGTTGTCACACACACACACACTCCCATATATGTACAGTAATCCCCTGCCTTATCGCGGTTCACCTAGCGTGGTTTATTATTTAAGCTTGACGTCAATTCCTCCATGGTGCTGTTTTGCATTTATAATAAAATAAATACATACAAGTTATAAAAATAAATTTTTAAAAATATACAGTACAGTGCTGTTTCTACTTCGCAGATTTTCACCTATCACAGGGGGTTTCGGAACATAACATCCACGATAGTTAAGAGATTACTGTATATACATTTTTAAAGTATTTTCACAAACAGAAACTAATTACTATAGACAAAATTATACTGCATTAAAACAGCTATATTATAGCTCAAACAAAAGTTTAAGAGTATGAATAGCTCTACCAAAACTCAACACTGGACATAATTTCAATAAATAACAACTATAAAGTCAATTCTCATTTTCCTTTACTAACTTCTCAAAAAACCATAACATCAACGAAATGAATTACTAATATTTCAGGTTTTCAAATTGAAATCATCATATTCAGTTGAAAAGGTGACAAAAGATCTCATGTGTCCTACAAATTTTTTATTGCTTTCAAAACAACCTTACCTACAATATATGTTTAATGTTTTCAGTTTCAGAACTAAAGCAAAAGAACGAGAATTTATTGATAGGCCTCATAGAATACCAACAATATACTTCACCCAAAATTAAAGGAATTAAATTATAAAAGAAGCATAATTACTGATTTCAGTCACTGGACTGCAGCCAGTGTAGGTACCACCTAAAGTATAATCAATTACATCAACCCCAGTACAACATTTGTTTTTTCAGCATTTTATTGGTGCAGGCATGGCCTTGTGGTAAGAAGCTTGCTTCCCAACTACATGGTTCTAGGCTCAGTTCCACTGATTGGTACTTAAGGTATGTATCCTGTATTATAAGCCTTGGGCTGACCAAAGCTTTGTGAGTGGATTTGGTAAATGGAAACTGTTAGAAGCCTGTCATGTGTGTGTGTGTGTGTGTGTGTGTGTGTGTGTGTGTGTGTGTGTGTGTGTGTGTGTGTGTGTGTGTGTGTGTGTGTGTGTGTGTGTGTGTCGGATCAATAGAAAAGATTGATAGAATAAGTACCTGGTTTACAAAAAGTACTGGGTTCAATTCATTCAACTAAAAATTCTTCAAGGTGGTGCTCCAGCATGACCACAGTCTTAAGACTGGAACAAGATAAGCTAAAAAGAAAAATGAACCTCAGAGGGATTTGAACACGGAACCTAATGTAACAACCAAATACCACATGGTATTTTGTCAGACACTATCAGTTCTGCCATACACCTGCCAGAATCTTAAGCCATTTTGCATGGCTGGTAATTTCACAGCTGACCAACAGAATGAATTTCTATTAACTGTACCATGTGAAAGGATTTAGCAATATGAATAAAATTAGTTCAGACTAAAATCTAATGCATTCTTACTGATTTGCAGCCAGCACCCACTGAAGAATTCATCAGTTAAATATAATGTGACACGAACAAGATTTAAACAGGAATTAAGAAGTAGTATAATATCCAAATTTATCATTGGAATCAATGTACCCAGCATTTTACAAAGTGTATCAAGTGCTCTATTTTCTGCTCTTTACTCTAAATCTGCCACTGTTCCTGGTCTTAACCTATAAGATTACAGAACAGGTAGTATTGAAAATGTACTTCCCATGTATTTATTATCTTTATAACTCAGCCTATTCCTCTTTGTCTTATAATCTACCAAATTACCATCATTAATTATATAGTAACGAGTGTCACCTATCATGACAGGTAACTCTGTAAGTATACTTTAGCTACCATGGGTAATATCAGGAAACAAGGCATATACATTGACGCGCGCGTGCGTGTGTGCGTGCGTCAATACTTGTATATTTGAATGTGTTATATCTATACACACAAACACACCACTATTTGAGTGTCTATATAGTCTCACTTTACCCAACATATTTTCTGTTTGCATTTGGTAATAATACATCTATATTTATTCATCCTTATAAAATTATTTTACAGACAATTATAAAACAGTTTTACACTTCAAATTGTTCAAATACATTTCCAATTGGTGATTCTATTCTATTACACCACTTTCACTGGTCTTCAAATATGATATGCTTTAATTTCCTCCATAATACATTTATAATTGACTGCACCCCACTCCTGTCTATCCTGCTTCTCCCCACCTTCTTCCCCTATGCTCTTTCTCCTCTACATATCACGTTCTCATACTCTCTCCTCACTTCTTTTTACTTCTACCTTGTTTTATAACTTATATCTACTATATTTTTTTTATGCTTTCTCATACTGTTCTGAACTGTTGCATCTTCATTCCTCTCTGTCATTTACTCCCTCTCCTCTTCTGTCTCTCTCACTGTGTGTAGCATTCTTTACTCATTCCCTGCCATCAAACCAAGTATGTGCGCAATTCCTGCCCAGTCAACTGAGACATCATGAGCAATGGAGACAGTATAACACTAGTAATTAGATTATAAAACACAGGTCCTTCAGCCTCTAAGGCAGCAACTTACAGACTCAATTAGCTGAAGTACTGGAAATAAAATAGAATTTCAATTGAATTGTTCAGTTTTTGGCAGATCTACATGTTGATTTGTTCACTAAGGTATCCATGTGACTTTTCAAGGATGGAAGAGAGATATTAAATAAATAAGGCTACCTTTAACATTTAAACCAGCCATATCCAGCCGACATATTCTGTGTTCAAACTGGACAGATCCATCCTCTCACACCTACCCTACAATGTCATTCTAAAAATATACAATCACATCACTGAAATCTCAAACTTACAAGGCAATGCATAATTAATTGAAAACACACACAATGTGAATTAATAAACATTACAATTAGACTAATGTGAACACTAAAGGGTTGAAGCCAACAACTGAACTATAAATTATTAAGCGTAGGAGTGGCTGTGTGGTAAGTAGCTTACTTACGAACCACATGGTTCTGGGTTCAGTCCCACTGCATGGCACCTTGGGCAAGTGTCTTCTACTATAGCCTCGGGCCGACCAAAGCCTTGTGAGTGGATTTGGTAGACGGAAACTGAAAGAAGCCCCTCATATATATGTATATATATATATATATATATATATATATATATGTGCGTGTGTATGTTTGTGTGTGTGTTTGTCCCCCCAACATTGCTTGACAACCGATGCTGGTGTGTTTAGGTCCCCGTAACTTAGCGGTTCAGCAAAATAGACCGATAGAATAAGTACTAGGCTTATAAAGAATAAGTCCTGGGGTCGATTCGCTCGACTAAAGGTGGTGTTCCAGCATGGCCAGTCAAATGACTGAAACACGTAAAAGAGTAAATGATCTGCTGGGTGATTGGTTTCTTTAAACACCCATCACATATAGTGACAGTGTAGAAGGGGTTAATTGATAGGGTACTTAGAGATCATTAGTTTGTACACAGTATGTTGCTCATCATTTAGTTACTGGCTGAAAATATACATTATTGTTGTTGTTAGAGAGAGTGTGTGTGTGTGAGAGAATTAAAATTTGTTTCAAGGAAAAACAGGTTGTTGTTGAGAGAAATAGTGAGAGAGAGAGAGAGAGAGAGAGGGAGAAAGAGAGAGAGTAGGTAAACTGTTGTCACAATAGTAACTAATGAAACTTTCACTGTATATAAGTCTACTATAAAAAGGTACATGCATGATTAACATTTTTACTGGCAGTGTAACGACAGGTAAAGACCTAGTATAAATGTATTTTAGAGAGTTGTAGACAGTTGCAACTTGTTCCTGCCTAGTGTCTAACAGAAATAAAAGCCCTCCAGTTTGGCAAGGGGTCCGATATAATGAATTAGATTGACTTGATAAATTCCAGGTCCACCTTCAGATAGCTCTCTCCCTCTCTTTCTTTCTCCCTCTCTCTCTCTCTCTCTCTCTCTCTCTGAGCTGAACATCCTCCCTAAGAACTCCTCCATCCACCTCACTTATAACTGGTACATCTGGGCCATACCAACTGAGAACAAATTAGCCAATATTATCTTCATTATTCCTCGGGTATGATTTTAAACTGCATCTGGTAGTGGGGGGGGGGCCTAGTTCAGGAGTTCCAGAGTTTTGAGGAGTGTTGAACCACTTCGCCATTATTGTTTCCAGGTCTACTCTGGCTCCGAGATGGAGCACCTGTCAGGGTGCCAAGCAATGGGTTAACCCTTTAGCATTCAGATTATTTTGTCAAATGTAATGCTTATTTATTTACATTGTTTTGAATTCATCATGCATAATCTCATAGCTTTGAAATTTTGATGTGATTGTATATTTTTAGAATGACATTGAGTAGTAGATGGGAGAAGCCAAATCTGGCCAGTTTGAACATAAAACAGGTAGAATGTTTGGGGCAAATATGGATGGCTTAAATGCTAAAAGGTTAAATAGCATATAACCACCCAAGCCAGAGAACACTGAAATCATGGGATGCAGAGTGTCTATCAGTTCGGTTTCTCGTTTAAATGAGAATGCATAATGATCAGCTTAACAGGCAAAAAATGGAAAGATAAGGACCAATTTGACACTTTTTAACTAAGTTGCCACGTAAATTGGGCGTGAAAGTATAAATGAATTGAAACAGACAAGTTGACAGGTGGCTGCTGAGTACTATTGAAATTAGCAACCGAAAGAAATTTAAGCAAAACATTAACTGCACGTGTCACAAACTAATTTGACAAATGAATCTCATTGAATCAATGAATATCACTGGATGCTAAGTGTGTGAATAGTCAAGAGCTAGGATCAATTTGTTCAGTTTTCACCAACTAATGCTATCATCTGTAGTTGAGGCATGCACAGATGAGATATTCCAGCTAGCAAAAGACCAATGTGATTAAAACTTAAAGCAGATGTTCATGCCACATTGCTTAATCAGGATGTCTGGTCCAGACAAGTGAACTGACACCATGACGATGAAGAGTATTTGATTGCTAACTATTTTATCAACTCTGGGCTGACGAAAGGCAAAGCTGACCTCAGCTGGATTTGAACTCAGAATATGAAGGCATGCAATTAAATGCCACAAGATATTGACAACTATTTTATTAGCTGGCAAAGCAATGTTCTACAAAAGTAACCAGCCCTTCATACACTGCACACAAAACAGCCCCTAGTGGTTCCCTAATGACAATGGGTTATTAATCTAATCTAATTCTACAGTGCTGGCTAAACTGACAGGTTCAAATCTCTGTATGACTATTCCCAAGAAAAAAAAAAAAAAAAAAAAAAAAAAAGGGTCTCTGCTGGGCTGATTTTCTATACATGCACCACATGAAATCTTCATTGTCTTTTGGAGCTGATTACTGAGAGGGGGGGGGGGGAAGATATTCAAATTTTTAAATTATAATTTCCATGAAGTGGCACGATTTGTGTTGCCAATGTGGAACCTTATGTAGTTTGATACATTATTTACTTGGTATAAGATGTATCTATGATGGGCCGCCTCACAACCCCCAATCCAATATAAGTGACTTGGCAGTCCATAATCAGAAAGTTGGTCCAATGGAAGTAGACCACTGACATAACTAGAGAGAATGTTGCCCGGAGCAGCCTTTGAGTTTGTCCCTCACCTCCGCCCCTATTCATGCTAATGCAGCAGGCCCAACAAAAGCAGCACGCAATACCTACCGCCCCTCCTCCATTTGATATTGATTAAGTTGAACTCACCACCGATCATTTTGTCCTTACTATTTACAAGGTTCGGCAAACTAATGTTTGCCTTGTGTCTTAAAAAGATAGTGATTATAGAAAATCTATAAAAAAATGCTTCAAATGTTCAGAGATCCGCCTAATAGATGAGATATAGTAGCCAACAGAAGGTTATTTAAAAGAACTTTCCATAAAATTTTCAGATACAACTTGCAAAAAAGTAATTAGCAGTAACCGGAGAAACAGAGAGATGTTTCACAAACAGAATATTGAAGCTAACAACGAGTCATTGAACAAATAACTAAACAACATGAAAAAGAAAAACCAACGATTCGACAAATAAACAGGGGATTATGTTATTTTCAAGTTGGACCGGTTTGTGTATTTGAACTCAAAACCAGAGAATATTGAGTGACACCGAACTTTTTTGAAGTAGGTAATTCAAAACTAACAAACTGCGACAATTTAAAATAGAAATACTCGCTCGAAATAAACTCGTTAAGCAAATAAAAATAAAATAAATAATTGTTCCGGTTGAGTTAGAAAGCCGATTATGTAATCTAGTTAAGATGACAGAACTTCCAGTAATTAACATGAGTTATTCAGAAATAATGGAAAAGTATATTAAAACAAATATTTGACAAGTTGCTAACAGCCTATATGCTACATTTATGCATGGTATATATTTAACTGTCTTTAGCTGTTGTAAATTATGAACTGAGTATGTCAACAAGTGGTTAAATGCCCGTTGAGAATTGTAATAGAAACTAACAGAGTAAAACTTAGGCATTTCCTAGACGAAAATGTTTAGTCAAAACTTGATCCCGACTAAACAAGGCCATGTCCAAAAGCATTTCAGCCGTAACCATCCAAATGTTCTTGGATATCTAGGACTATCCTAACTGATGTCTTATACCCACTTTCTAAAACCACAGAGCGTGATATGAGGGATAGCTGACAGGCAATTTCTAATAGGTATAAGCGACAGGCATAAAGACTCCTGAAGCATGTTTAAGTCTCAAAATGTTGAACAAAAATTAGCAAACGAAGTCTATCAGTTCGGTTTCTCGTTTAAATGAGAATGCATAAAGATCAGCTTAACAGGCAAAAAATGGAAAGATAAGGACCAATTTGACACTTTTTAACTAAGTTGCCGCGTAAATTGGGCGTGAAAGTATAAATGAATTGAAACAGACAAGTTGACAGGTGGCTGCTGAGTACTATTGAAATTAGCAACCGAAAGAAATTTAAGCAAAACATTAACTGCACGTGTCACAAAATTTAAATACTGTTGGCGAACTATATATGGAAAGACTTAACTGGAAAGTCTTAACAGTGAAATCCTAAATTAGATAATATATTTTGTATTTAAAAATGAGAGTGTAATGTACAATAATTAGGAATAAGACTTTAAAAGAGGCGGTTACTGTCATTGAAAAGATATTTTATGACTACTGCCTCTTTGTCATGAGGGCCCCTATGCGATCGTTCCGTCTGCTAGAATAGCAGACAAATTACTTCAAATCAACTACAATCTTACAAAAAGGAAGGGCAATAAAAAACGTAGCCTCGGTTACGGAAAAGGACGGGGTGTTTGGCCATGGCTTGAACACAAGTACCCTTTCATTTTTTCCATCTTATGTGGCGGTGAGGGAAAGTGCTGGAATGAGTGAAATTGCATAAGGTAAAAAATTCGAGGAGACTTGTGGTTGTCTACATTGAGTAAAAATCGGTTATCAAAATAATTATGTAAACACGACTTCAAAAATATGAATAAACGCCACATTTGGGTGCAATGAGGCCAGTAATGTATAGTTTAGCCAGTAAACAAAACACCTGTGAATTCCTGTACAATGCCAGTAGTTATATAATTGAAGGACACATTTTCATATAACTAGAAGAAATGTCAAATCGAACACCAATATATTTCTAGTCAGATAAATATTAAGAGATGCAATTAACTAAACGACATTTCATATAGTATTATTAATTCATAGGAATGTAGATATCGGTGAAAAAAAAATTGCTAATGTCATATCTCATTCCATTAGAAACATATCTAAATTATGAATAACGAAGAAAAAATCATTTCACAAAGCATAACAATGATGCTTGCAGAAAGATGAAAACATAGCTACAAGCTGTATGAAATTAACATAAAAGAATCAAAAATATTTATTGTCACCTCGCCGAAAACCAGATTTTGAGGTTTGTTTTGCATTTTTAGCGCTTATGCATTAATTTTACTTCAAGCTTATATTTTTGACTGTTTTAATTATGCACAGTTGATATTGAATTAGATTGCCAGAAAAGAAAACATCAGACGCGCGCGCGCACACACACACACACACACACGAGACGTGCACGCGAACACGAGACAAGGTGAATACATTTAATCTTCGATATATCGAGCACAACGATTCCATCCATGCAAACAGCACGAACTGACGCGTAGAACAACGTAGTTTCCCTTCTTTTCTCAGATATCAGCTAAATATAGAACGGTGTGTGTAAAGATCGAAGACTAGAGTGATTTTCATAGATGTGATCGAAAAAATGTGGATGGTAGGGGGGGATTTGTATGGCGGTTAAAAAAATGCCTGTCAGTTGAGTTGAAAGGCAAATATAATACAAAGCAAAAATAGTGATTTAGTCATTCACCCACTAGATGAATGAATGAATGAATGACGAACAAACGAACGAATTTTCTATTTTACTCTATGTATGTATACAAATTAACGTTCACTATGACAACATCGTCAACGAAACTGCATTCTACAATGTTGTGATAATGTTTACATAACGATAATATAGAACGAAAGAGAAAGAAAATATTTGAAAAAAAAAAAATGATAGAAGTGGATATGTGTGTTTGATAATCAGCGTCCACATATTTAATTCAAACATGAAACGATATCATTTATCTATTTCTAACTAAATCAGCAATTAGAGTTAACAGCAATAGAGTGAATATCAGGTTTACCAGAATACATGCATCTATATATCTAAGATTAAAAAAAACCCTTCCTATACCGAATTGTTGCATTTTCTTTCACTTCCCCCGATCAAACCAGCGTTACGAAGAATTCGTTGGAATTGGTTATTTAACCACAGGCCGGTTCTGATTAAGCAGTTCTCTGATCAAATGCGTTTCGGTTATTATTATTATTTGCGTGAAAAAGCGTGTATCTAAGACTAAATTATCTAATGTGACCTTTTTAATAAAGACTGCATAGTGAGATTTGGCTGTTATTTTAAGCAAGTAGAGCGACCCTGTAGAGACTTCCACCTTCGCTCGTTTCAACAGAGTTTCTATTTGTGACACGGCTATGTTACTCGGGGATTTAATACTTGAACCCGTTCCCCATTATAGGAAGATAATTTGATTACTTAAACGAGCACTTCTCCCTACTTGACTCGTAGAAATGTGTAGTTTTTTTTTTTAACCCAAAGTCAACCCTGGTTGAGCAGAACTATTGTCAAGGATATCCTAGTCATGACCACTTCGTGTTTCTTTTATGCCTTGTTCACCGTAGGATTACATTATCTAATATGTTAGAGGACTACTAGAGCTAGACATGTGTAATTATCAACACAGTAGTTGGTTGTTTAGCTCCAGGTCTGGTGTGACTTAAGAGACATATGATCAGAGGCATTCCAAATTACCATTCCATTTTCTGTATACAGACGACTAGTCTTATTTTAATTCCATTTGCATCCTGAATGCATTATGTGAACATGTTATCTGGTGGCGTGCACCTTATCCCCTACTCAGCATGACTCCCTAATTGTCAGATATTGTGGGTGGAGCCGTCTTTAGTTGTATTTCTAAGGTCTGCGGTTGTTATAGTTACGAACTGCGTTTAGTCAGAGTCTGTTTGCAAAATTACACGCCGTATTTATTTAATGTTTAGTTCTACACCATTACTTACTATTTTTAAGCATGCCATAAAACATTAACTGTCCAATGTAAAGGCAGTAGGGCATATGAAAGAATTTAGCTGCTATTTCTAGCCAATCAAACAAGTGCATAGAGGCTCCTTTGGTCATTTACATAGACAGTCAGAGAAAGTGATAATGTCAGTCCGGTTAAATAAAAAGATCCGGTGTACAGTGTACTTGATGTATATATTAATTACAAGCATCACCAAATACAATACACTCATAACCATGCATACATACAATACACAGATGCACGTGCGTTTCTTTAAAGCGTCTTTGCGTGCAGCTATTATTATTATCACCATTATTATTATTATTATTATTAGCATTCTTGCTGACCAAAACGTGGTCTCTGGATTCTGCTATTCTTTCCAAAACTTCCTTTGAAATGCAGTTAAGCCTCGTAATAAGGGGGACAAAAATGCAAACCCGGATAAGCACTTGTTACAAAGACCCTTCGATATATACACATGCACACACAAACTAAGGATTAAATGTATCAACATAGTACTGACATGAAAGTGCTAAGGTTAAATAAACAACTACCAGTTGACAAACATGCTGCAACAGTGTTTTTCTTCCCTTCATGCATCTACTGACACGTCTGTCTAGGCCATGTCCCTCTTTCCTAACACAAAAAATGCACACCAAATTTATGTGACAATGTATGTGCGCACATAAGACGAGACAAAATGAAACACTTACCTCAGTGCCACTTTCACGGCATCTCCTTGTGTTGCATCCATATCGGTTAATATAAATCGTTAGCATTCAGTTATTTTTTGTAATTCGTTCCTGGTCAATAGTTTTCCATGCTACAATAACACTGCTGACTCTCCATAGCATTAAACCATAACAGCGAGGTGTAGAAACGGTGGACATAGACAAACCAGAACTTTAAATGAGCAGACGTTGAAATGTCGTTAGAGAAATGACATTGAAGTAGATAAGCTTGACATAATTCATAATCATAAATAAACTCCTAGTTGTAGGTTCGGTCCTGGCCACAGCCGTCGATAGTCAGCGATTGACAAGGACAGTAGTAAGTAAAGAGTCCATGGCATGTTTAGCAGCAGTAGTAATATCGACAGAAGACGAGTTACAACTGCAGCAGCAAACCGAATAAATAACTAAAATGCATTAATTTTACAAACACAAAAAATCAAAAAGGATTACCAGAATAAGATGTTCTTAACTGACATGCTGTCTTCATGTATAACAAACCTTTTTCGTTCAGCAAGATTTAAAATAGTCAGTAAAGTACTAAATATATACGGGAGGTTTGCGCTATTTTCTTTTTTTTTTTTTACTGGTACTTTCCTTTGAAGTCCTTTAATTAAAGCTACCATGAAGAAACGACTGTCAGATGTTGATAGTTTCCTATTCTGGAAATATAGAATTACAAATCAACAACTTGTTGTGTCCTTAGCAATTCCAGTGCATAAAGATGAAAGAGGGAGCCAACAGTTCTAACTGAGTGGTTCCCTGTTGAAGAAGTCAGTCAGACTAGACACTCTCCTGGTCTTATTGATTTTAATGAAGGTTTTCCTCAACACTAATTAAAGTAACACACTCACTTATACTATCCCCCTTCCTCCTCTTCCTTCTGAGAAGCAGCGCAGCAGCAGCAGCGGCGGCAACAGTCTTTGCCTGCTGATGAAACTCATAGATCGCTGTCTGTTGCTGTTGTTTCAGTGGTGGTGGTCGTCGACACTACATCGCATTTCGTTAAACTCAGTTTGAGATTTAATTCTATTTTTTTATTTGGTTTTCTTTTCTTTATTTTTAAAAATTCCTTTCACTGCACTGTTGATAACAACGCCCCCCAGCGGCATGTCACACTTTACATCTATTAACGAAGAACAATAACTCTTCTGCCATTTGATCTGGTGTTGATAAGAAACAGTTCGTGTGAACTGTCGAAAGAATCCTTTAGGTGGTATTTCGACCTGCTAGAAATAGCACCCAAGTTTCCCTCGTATTATAACTGCTGTCTTAAGAGGAAAGGACACATTGGATAAAGTAGTCTAAATATATATTAGGCTTCAAAAAAAAAAAAAACTTTAAAATTTTTAATTAAAGAAAACAGGACGGTCAAGACTAATACTTTTGTTCAGGTCTACGATATTAGGGCTGACCAGGAGCAAAACCACAAAAGTTGAAGAGTAAAATAAAATGGTTTGCCGCTAGGAAAAATAAATTGAATATTTGGACAGGACCCTTCAAGATTTTCTGGTGATATTAAATAGATTGTGATGGAGGGTGGGGGAAAAATAGTGAAGGATAAAGGAAGAGGTATAGTCTGTTTTTGTCTTTTAGGCCCTGGCCAGCTCTGATTCAGTAGGCCTATAATCATAGACATTCCAACCATGATAATCTCGTCGTTTTTGCTGACATCGTTTCTTTTCCTCTGTGATTTTGGGCGGAGGTGAAGATCATGGATCGCGCCCTCTTTGGGACTTTTGCGGGGTTTCATTTTTTACAGGAATACACTATATCTAGGGCGGAGATTCCGAATCTGCAAAAAAAATTTGCATTTCAAAATTTAAATCCCCACCACCGCCTTCTCCACCCCCACATAAATTTCTTAAATTTCCACTTTAAATTTTTTTTTTTTTTGCGAAATACGTAAAAAAATACGGAGATTAGGATTATGATTACTCTTTTACTTGTTTCAGTCATTTGACTTCGACCCCAGGACTTGTTTTTTGTAAGCCTGGTACTTATTCTATCGGTCTCTTTTGCCGAACCGCTATGTTACAGGGACGTAAACACACCACCATCGGTTGTCAAGCGATGTTCGGAGGACAAACACAGACACACACATACATACATATATACGACAGGCTTCTTTCAATTTCCGTCTACCAAATCCACTCACAAGGCTTTGGTCAGCCCGAGGCTATAGTAGAAGACACTTGCCCAAGGTGCCACGCAGTGGGACTGAACCCAGAACCATGTGGTTCGTAAGCAAGCTACTTAACAACATAGCCACTCCTCTGAAAAAAAAAATTCTGTAAGCTTTCAATTTTTCCAAAAAAAAAATAAATAAACACCCCTTCCCCTCCACCCTATGACAAGAAGTGAAATTGAAGTGTTTTCTCTACTAATGTTTTATGACGAACATAACCCATGTTGTGGTTGAGGGTCTTTTGGAATTAAGAGAGGTATGTAAAAATTAGATTTTTAGCACACACACACACACACAACAAAATGACATTTAAAATTTTTTTGATTTTGAGCGGTATATAACTATTATTTCTAGCAGGTCGAATTAGTACATAAAGAGGGGTCGCTTGTTGGCTTGGTCAACGTTTTATTGCCCATGTCGCTGGACGAAGACAGTTGTCATTTCTCATTCGTAGTATCCTCCGGTCGATTGGATCAAGGATATGGTCTTAAGCTATTGTTTAATATGACTTTGGTTGATAAACATAATTAATTAAAAGAAATCTTGCTGATGGGATTACCAGATATTGTTGATGTATGCAACACTAAACAATCCGAACACTTAATATTCGGTGGTATGATTATAACTAAAGTTATCACCTTTTCGGCATTCCTACACAAGTGTGTCATCCACCGACTTTGTTTCCTCATAACTTTAAGAAAAGTGGATATTTTTTAATGAAACATTTTACAAATATCTTTCAAATGGTGTTACTACTTTATCGGAATTTAATGTTTAAAAAAATTGGTGGGCTGCGCACACATACTTAATGGCACACACCACATGTATACCTACAAAATGAAACATGAAATTTTTTAAAGTAATGTGATGTGGGTCAATATGTATGCCCACCCACCAATTTTTTTGATCTTTCACATTAAATTCTGATATAATCATTATCTAAACCAGTCGATTCATGTGAATTATCCGAAACTCTTCTCCCCACCTCCAACAAAATTTTTCACAACAAATTCCGATGTAATCGGAATCTACACCATCTGTAAGGTATTTGTTGAAAATTTTATTACAAAGTATACATTTTTCTGAAATCTATGAGGAAACACACTTGCATGAGCACACTTGTTAGGTATGTCCTTATATGTATGTACGCACGTATGTATGTGAACTCAGAAGCTATAAGTTTATATATTTTCATTGAAATTTGCAAGAATTAGTGAGAATATTCAGCAATGTTGGTTGGAAGTATTACTGCAGTTAGAAAGTTTGGTTAGTAGTCTGATGTTTTCTGGTTCCATCTCACAGTACGGCAGCTTGGGAAAATGTTTTCTTATTTTACCCTAAAACCATGTAAGTAAAATTTAATAAGAGAGAAACTACACAATTCCATAAGTGGGACCGTTCCCACTTTTGGGTGGTAGATTTAATCCGTCACCCAGTTTAACACCAACATCTGGTACTTCGATATTTTCAGAGGTATCTTATCTGTTCCGGGTAAGAGGGGCATGTCTTCTGTCTGACGATAACGTTTTTCCTCCTCCCACCAGTCTCGGAGAGACTTAAGAAGCTCAATGAGCACTGGTCACTTTTTCAGTCCGTCAGTGGTTCCCATCCTTTTCACTACCAAGGACCCTTGTTATTTAAATGAGTTTTCCCACGGACCTCTTTTAATATACTTATCCTTTATATATATTATATATATATATATATATATATATATATATATAAAATTGAGAATGTATGTGTGTCTGTGTGAATCCCTAAAACTCCAGAACTATACAACCAATTTCATTCAAATTTTACACATGCCTTACTTAGGGTCCCGGTTGTGTTTTAGTCAAACAAGAATTTTAACTTCTTGCATACTTCCAGCCCACAGCAACATCATATCTCCTCCACTATTTAAGTATTATGTGTCAAAAGTGAAACAAAAACACTCATGTTATTCGAACCGGAATCTCAAAAACATTGTTATTATTAAATTTATACATTTCTAATCAATTTGGAGATATTTGCTATCGAGTTACAGATTTTTAACAATGCATTTGGTAATTATTTGCTTTATTTCTCGGGCAAAATTTACAACTTAGAATAAAAGAATAAAATTATTATTTCATTAAAAAATTGATGAGCTTTGTTTTTAGTGATGACTTGAAATGGTAAATATTTTTTCTAACTGTATTTGCTTGAAAAAACATACTTTTCTTTATATTAAGCAATTCATTATAATTATTTTTACGATGTGCCTAAATAAAAACCATCGCTATAGATCAGCATTTCTCAACCTTTTTCGCGATTTGGCTTCCTTTGGACATTGAAAAAAATTTACTTCGGCTCCTCTGTGTTGATAAAAAAACTTAATCCAGCTTCCCATGTATCTGAGATAGACCGGCCGGCCCATGCAAATCTGACAAAAGGGGGAAGCCGCAGAAGTACCAGCTCACGAACTGCATCTGAAAGTTGGCGCGCCAATCATGCTGCTAAGGAATTTAGATGCTCCAATAATGTGCAATGGTACGCGGATGATTATCAAAAATTGTGCTCCCGAGTTCTATAGGCAACAATCTTGAATGAACCGGCCGCTGGCTACTTATAACTCCCATGTCCCTTACCCACTCCGATACGACCTACAAGTTTAAACATGCAATTTCCCATCAAACTCTGCTTTCCCATGACAATCAACAAGGCGCAGGGACAATCAGTGCAAGCGGGAAGGACGAAGAATGTTGTCTACCAAGAAGCACTCGAATGATAACAACGACAACTTCAACTGCTCCAATTTCAGCTCCGCAATTTTTTCATCGTCCTGCCCGCCCACGTAAGTCCAGTCTTGCTTTGCACTCCTTACTAACTCACCATGACATTCTTTTTTTTCTACCAAGATCCGTCGCCCAAACACCATTTCGTATCCACTTCTTCCTCTTTTTTATGTCTTCGTTTTTCTCTTCGCATCGTTCTCTGACCGGGTGAAACCGGGCTTAGCTGCTAGTATATATATATATAAATAGATAGATAGATAGACATTTGCCCGCCGCGCTAAAAAGTTTCGGCAAATTTTCAGATTAACACCCGCACGATTTTCACTAGAGTGTTAGGGTTTTAGAGTTAGGGACGGAATTCCCTAAACCTAAAACCCTGACCCTAAAACCCTAACACCCTAGTGAAAATCTTGCGAGTGTTAATCTGAAAATTTACCAAAGTTTCTCCACTCCTAATCTAAAAGAGAAGACATATTATAACAGTGGCTTTTCCTGATATGAAGAAGATTGTAACAAGATTTTCTCATAAGCGGCTAGGTACTAGGCTCTCCTGTGTGGGAGCTGTGAGAATTAAAGCCGACTGACAAATTGGCATGTTAAATAAAACTGTGATAGTATTAAATTTGTCCAACACCAATGGTGAATAAAGAATTATATGTATGCAAACTATATTTTGTCTTCTCATTAATAAAGAATGAGTAGAAATTTTGATATTTTGAGCGGGTTGTCTGGTCAGTTTCAGAGAACCATTGCACCAGCTCGTTTGACATTAGTAAAACATTCTCATCCTGCCTCTAAAAAGAAAACAACCTTTGTTCTTGAAAAATTCGCTCCACAAAAGATGCTTTCTTTCTGAGGTTATGAAGTAATAGTTGTTTGTTTTTAGCATTTGCAGAGCATGTGATAGTTTGGTAGTATTGTACATGAGTATAGAGTAGGGTTCCGCAAACTTTTGATGGGAAAACCAGCTGGACTGGAAATGTTTTGTTTTGTGGATCACAACGAATTAAAAAAAAAAAATGAAACCGTGTTGATATATAAAAGAGCTTATCTTGTTATTTTTAAATAGATATTATTTTCGTTTTTAAACGTCACTTGAAATAGAGGAATTGCATCACATTTAACGAGACAAAAATCAGCATGCACCATGTATGACAAAGTATACAGTGAAGGGTTATGTATTTTTAGTTTTGCTAAATGGGGTGGAGGTAGTGGTTATTACTTTGAGATATTTGTGACACTAATCAATTCACTTGCTTTCTTCAACGGACATGTTAACATTATTTGTCATTCGTTCCTTTCTTAGGACAGATGATTCATGAAAATTATATTATGACAACGTATGAGACAATCTGTTGCTCCATTCATTGAATAAAATGGAAACATTTACTACACTCATTTTGACAAGTTTAAAATATTAATTTTTTTTATCATGTAGAAGGATTTTTTTAATACTTCAAAAGACCAGTGTTTGTTCTACTTTTCGATACTGAATTTTATTGTCCATTAACCAAAGATGGATAAAGAAATCAAAGATTTTTATTTATTTATGAAACATTACATATTCGTTAAATTCAGCAGATTGGATGAAATCGGGCTGTGGGCCAGATTTGATCAGCAATCTGTAGTTTGCAAACCGCTAGTATAGGGAATGCCTCTTGTGTATGTGTTGTGGAGCGGGAGAGAGAGTGAGATTTGATAAAGGTAATGTTTGCGTTTTCCTGCTTTTAAATGCGATTATAATGAGTGTTTTCAGTTTTTGTCATTATTGTTTATCCTGAGTCAGCCCTGATCAAGCAAACCTTTGATCAAAGATTCCCAGCTACGACTGCTCGTCTTTTTTTATTTGTGGAAGTCACTCATACCTTATTTATGAATACATTAACCCATATAAGACAGCAGTGGAGTTTCCAGTGACTCATACAAAAGATTCCGTATTGGTTGCCAAGATTTCTGTTTAATAAGGACCAGCGGTAGTGCCCAACCTTAATCCAGGTTCATGAAGAACCAGTAGCTGTGCTCAGACTTGCCCGAACTTATCAAGGAATAGCAAAAGTGCCTAGCCTTGCTCGGGCTTATCAATGACTAGCAATAGCGCCCAACCATGTCTCGGTTTACCAATACCTAAAATAATACAATCAAAAGATTTCACTGAAGTCTAGAGAGATTGTTTCAAAAGAAGTCGGTAATCTTCATTGGATCTGGGAATATTGTATCATTCAAACAGTCCAGGCGATAATTCAAGTGAAACGTCATAAAAATACGCAGTAAATCGTACAACTGGAAACTTGCATAGTCTAAGACCTTCTCATCAAAGAGATGTACCTCCACGCTAAATTTCAGTTACCTAGGATGCAATACTGCATACATTTACTTTTTTTTGTATATTGGTTTCAGATTTTGACACAAAGCCAGCAATTTCAGGGAAGGGGATCAGTCGATTAGATCAACCCTCTGGGCTCAACTAGTACTTATTTTATCTACCCTGAAAGGATGCAGGGCAAAGACGACTTCGGCGGCATTTGAACTTATAACCTAAAGGCGGACGAAATGCCACTAGGCATTTTGCCCGGCGTATTAACCATTCTGCCAGCTTACCGCCTTACTTTTATTATATATTAAGATGTATAAGCTCTTGCGGTACATAAATAATTTGTACCTGGTCAAAGGACAAACGAGTGCTAGTTGAATGTCCTTTCAACTATTTTCTTTGCTTTCCATCCTCGCTACTTTAGAAACCGAGGGCATTGCTACAATTGAGATATTCTGACATCAGGTTGAATGGCGAAGAGAAATATGTAAATGAAAGAAAATCCAAATTTGAAAATCACGTATTTGGATTTTGACCACCTTTACTAGAGTCAAGAAGGCAGTCTCTTCGAGATCTCTTAATGTTAGAAATAACAACCAAATACCACTCGAATTTTACACTCTACCGTCATAGATAAAGAACTTATAGGAGAATGACGTCTTTGATTTAAAAAAGAAATGATGACAAGATGGTCGCTGCTGGGTCCAATTGGATAATAGATTGCTTGATCAGTGACAAAGCACAACAATAATAGCAACAACAGCAACTGTACCATTCTAAATTATATTCGTCTCCTAAAACCTTGAGGTTCCCTACTACCACCTACCAAGAGCAGCGTTTTGGTTCTGATAAGAAACCAATTTATTACAGCTGACATTTAAGAATAAAAAAAATGTTACGTACAATTAATTACCTCACCCAGCTTCACATGAACAGACTACTAAACTATTTGTTGACTCCTTCCCCTCAATCGCAATTCCTCCTTCATCAGCGTGGTGCTCCCTTGGAGCCCCAGTTACTGACCTAGCTTTCGAGTACGTCTTTAGATCCAAAATGACTAACCTCGAACAACTTTTAAAATAACTTTGAAGTAATTGAACCCCACTAAGGTTTTTTTTTTTTTTACTTAAAAATTACTTGTCAATTCCTAAGCTATTGTATTTTCTGAGAGTTAGGCCCTCTTACAGACTTCTGTCGTCCCTCCAATACTTTGACGACTTAATCTTCTGGAAACTCGAATGCTTGATCAATGCCAAACTTTCCCCCAGACTCCCGCGACAAAGCTGCTTCGCCCAAACGGTTTTGGGGTCTAGGTCTGCACAAGTGCTCGTCTTTATTACTTACCTGTTTTCTTTCCACTTGCTCCATCCTCTCCTCTCCAACACGGACTAATTCCAACAAGGAAATGGATGAAGCTCTATTACGGTGGAGAGAGTTGGGTTTGTCAGTTCCGGTTACAGTGGAGGATAAATGGAAACAGAGTTTTGAAGCCGTCGGAGTTATCCAGAAGTCATGGAAAAAAAAAACAGATGGTCTTACCCTCTGTCTCTGAGTTAGAGGTAGGTGCTTCATTTGGGACGCCACAGTCTGCGACTCCTTTGCTCCCTCCCACATCCTGGATGCTGCAGTTAATGGGAAGGTCACTGCTTCCGTAGACGAACGGAAGAAAACCCTGAAGTATCGAGACCTGACAGTGAACTATCTCGTCCAACCTGTGGCGTTTGAGACGTTCGGAGGGACTGGGCCACTAACCGCGAATTTCTTATTAACGTTGGCAGCTCGCCTCACCGAGATATCAGGTGATGCCCGTGGAGGCATTTGGCTTTCCCAATGCTTTAGTCTCGCCATCGCCTGTGGTAATATTGCGAGCGTGCTGGCTTCCTTCAGTAGATTCCGTTAAACCTTGTGGTGTGTGACCAGTTGATGTGATGAAAAAAAAAATTCCTCACAAATGGTTTCAATACAGTTTTAACAGAAAGGTTTGGAAGAAAGTTCTCCGGTAATTTTCTTTCATGTAAATAAATGTTTGTTAATTTAAAAAATTGCCAACAAAATCTTTAAAATGACAATGTTCTTAAAGATGTGCACGTTTATCTATCTATATATATATATATATATATATATATATATATAAAATTGAGATTGTACGTCTGTGTGTCTGTGTGTCTGTATGTATGTGTGTGTGTGTGTCTGTGTGAATCCCTAAAACTCCAGAACTATACAACCAATTTCATTCAAATTTTACATATGCCTTACTTAGGGTACCGGTAGTGTTTTAGTCAAAATAAATTTTAACTTCTTGCATACTTCCAGCCCACAGCAACATCATATCTCCTCCACTATTACGTGTCAAAAGTGAAACAAAAACACTCATGTCATTCGAACCGGAATCTCAAAAACATTGTTATTAAATTTATGCATTTCTAATCAATTTGGAGATATTTGCTATCGAGTTAGAGATTTTTAACAATGCATTTGGTAATTATTCGCTTTATTTCTCGGGCAAAATTTACAACTTAGAATAAAATTATTATTTCATTAAAAGATTGATGAGCTTTGTTTTTAGTGATGACTTGAAATGGTAAATATTTTTTCTAACTGTATTTGTTTGAAAAAACATACTTTTCTTTATATTAAGCAATTCATTATAATTACTTTTACGATGTGCCTAAATAAAAACCATCGTTATAGATCAGCATTTCTCAACCGTTTTCGCGATTTGGCTTCCTTTGGACATTGAAAAAATTTATTTCGGCTCCCCTGTGTTGATGAAAAATTTAATCCAGCTTCCCATGTATCTGAGATAGACCGGCCGGCCCATGACAAATCTGACAAAAGGGGGGACCCGCAGAACTACCAGCTCACGAACTGCAATCATGCTGCTAAGGAATTTAGATGCTCCAATAATGTGCAATGGTACGCGGATGATTATCAAAAAATTGTGCTCCCGAGTTCTATAGGCAACAATCTTGAATGAACCGGCCGCTGGCTAAGACATACTTATAACTCCCATGTCCCTTACCCACTCCGATACGACCTGCAAGTTTAAACAGATGCAATTTCCCACCAAACTCTGCTTTCCCATGACAATCAACAAGGCGCAAGGACAATCAGTGCAAGCAGTTGGTTTGAATCTGACAGAGCAAGTATTCTCACACGCACAACTGTACGTTGGCTGCCCTCATAGTCTTTCTATTTGTGCACCCGGGGGAAGGACGAAGAATGTTGTCTACCAAGAGGCACTCCAATGATAACAACGACAACTTCAACTGCTCCAATTTCAACTCCGCAATTCTTTCATCGTCCTGCCAGCCCGCGTAAGTCCAGTCTTGCTTTGCACTCCTTACTAACTCACCATGACATTCTTTTCTTTTTCTACCAAGATCCGTCGCCCAAACACCACTTCGTATCTAATTCTTCCTC
Organism: Octopus bimaculoides; assembly: GCF_046866305.1. NCBI lineage: Eukaryota > Metazoa > Mollusca > Cephalopoda > Octopoda > Octopodidae > Octopus > Octopus bimaculoides. Next base: position 47,334,242 of record NC_142934.1, read on the forward strand.
TTTTTTATGTCTTCGTTTCTCTCTTCGCGTCGTTCTCTGACCGGGTGAAACGAGCTTAGCTGCTAATATGTTATAAATGAAAATTAAAATTCCATACAGTTAAAACAAAAATGAGAGAAAAACCCCCATACTTGTCTTGTAAAGTTGTCTGATTGTTTGAAGATCATAATAGCCTATTAATACAGCAATAATAATTGAAGATGTTGAAGTGCATCCTGCTCGAACTGGGGCGAGTTAGAAAACCGGGTTGATACACGCAGACGATGTCAACGTAATGATGTCGAAAACCACGGAAATTCAGATAGGTGACACCATACTGAAGGAGGTAGTGATAGGAATATACCTCAACATGCCAAAACAAGTCGGTGAGTTCGCGACTCAGCGCCTGCTGAAGCGAGTCAGTATATGTTATTGACCCACGATACGCTTGGGGTCTTTTGGGGAATGATACCCAGGTGGTTAAGAACTAGGATGAAGTCAAGGAGAGGTTAACTGGTCTCACCTTAAAATGACTGAGAGAAAGCTTTCTCGGAAACTTCGGGCAGAAGTAGCAAATACGTACACCACCTCCTCCCCTAATAATTTATAACCTAACTATCGTACCGTGTTCCAACTGTGAGGCTGTGCTCTTTCGCTCTGCATGGTGTGACTGAAATTTCGCTGAGGTTGTGGAATTTGCAGACGTTCCTTCACAGTTCATCTCATTGGTAGAATTCCAGTTCAGGACTAAGCGAAGTCCGAGATTGGGCATCTAGAGTATGAAATGTCAGACGCTCATAAGTCTCTACAATTAAGCGAAACAAACCCTTGTAGTCTATAGGTTGTTAGTAGGGGAGTATGAGTGCCTACATACTCAGAGATATTCAGAACGTCGACGAGAAAAAACTGTGTTGTCTCATCAATGAAATTTCATCCTTTTGAGTGTCAATAAAATAAAGTACAGTCAAGAATTGGAGTTTTTACTCCTATAGATGAGTAGGTTGTTGTTTATCCACCAAATGTGACTCACTCAGAAAGCTGTAATCTCATTTGGTAGTAGACCCGGATGAAGAATATATAAGCGAGGTTGTAACATTAAATACATTTATTGTGGCCACACGTATATACACAACGGAATGATAAATGGAATGGTTGGTGCGTAAAGGCCATGGTCTTCTGTGCTATGCTCCTATCTGCAAGCTCGCATGTGGTATCAGAGAGCGCCAGTCAGGTTGTGTCTTCACAGCTCGCGTCCCAGTGCAGAAAGAGGAAAAGATGAGTGACTGAATCTTGATGTTGTGTAACGCCCTCTACAATGCCCAGCGTGTTTAACTCGCTGTCAAGTGGGGGGTGGCAACTGCGCCTACACCCCTTTGTACACTTTCCTCTAAAATTCTGGCCTTGTTACCATGTAAGAAATTATTATATTCTAGTATAGACACAACGCTACTAATTTATGGTTGAGGGTATACAGTGGCTGAGCATTCCGTCGGTTACGACAAATGTTCCAGTTAATTCGATCAATGGAACAGTCTACTCGTGCAAGTGGCTGAGCACTCTGCAGACCGCGTATCCTTAACGTAGTTCTCAGGGAGATTCAGTGTGACCAGTAGCGGCTCGTGTATAGGCATTGCGAAACTGCAGCACCCCCTACTTCCACTCGATATTATCGATAACATTCAATATAATGAGTCCTTTTTTCTTTAATTATTTCTTGATACTTGTACTTTATATAATCGTTAAGCTTAATGTCAGTAGCCATCTCCAGGTTTATGAAAAAACACAAAAGATCCTTGTATAGAACTGTGCACTTCACAGTTCCAGCGACGCGGTGTTTGGCTGTTGTGTGCATGCTCACATGTCCGAGATAGGAAACTGCATGCTAGGGAGATAGAGTACCGTGGTTCACACAGTGCCGACCCTGGTGTGCTGGTGAAAGGTAGTGTTCCTTTTTAACTCCGCGTGTGTTGTGCTTAAAAAACGTGTTTATATTCTTGAATGTGATAAAGTGTAGAATTAGATTATTATCCTGCTTCCAGCTACAGTATTGCTGCCAGGATCTGAAAAATAGGACACATTTCCTCCACCCTTATTTTGTGATTTAGGAAGGATTTTTGAAAAATAAGGGGGAATTTGTGGCGATGTTCAATGAACAAATTAAACACACTACCGGCAGTGGCTAAAACGCGAACTGATCAAGTTTATGTATAAATTTTCTTTTTATATGTTTGTTTCTTTTACACAATATTAAAACAACGGCTAAAAATTTTCTGAATAATTTTATCTACGAGCTACCACTGGGCGTGACACACCAAATGTGACAAGGCAAGCCGTTTGAAATACAAGTACTATTCATTTTTACCAGCTGTGCTGACAGAAGCAATGTGAAATAAAGTTTCTTGCTCAAGGATAAGAGCCGGAAATCAGATTCACGATCATAAGGTCGTGAGTCAAAGACACTAAGCCACGAGCCTTCACAATATACTGTTGATTATTTATTATATATATAACAACAGTGGAGGCGCAATGGCCCAGTGGTTAGGGCAGCGGACTCGCGGTTTCGATTCCAAGACTGGGCGTTGTGAGTGTTTATTGAGCGAAAATACCTAAAGCTCCGCGTGGCTCCGGCAGGGGGTTGTGGCGAACCCTGCTGTACTCTTTCACCACAACTTTCTCTCACTCTATCTTCCTGTTTCTGTTTGTACCTGTATTTCAAAGGGCCAGCCTTGTCACACTCTGTGTCACGCTGAATCTTCCCCGAGAACTACGTTAAGGGTACACGTGTCTGTGGAGTGCTCAACCACTTGCACATTAATTTCACGAGCAGGCTGTTCCGTTGATCGGATCAACTGGAACCCGCGTCGTCGTAACCGACGGAGTGCCAACAATATAGCAACATTACACTTAAGGATTACAAACGTTGGAAATAGTCTGAAAGTTATATAGAAACGAAGGCAAGGTTAGAGGCGTTATACAATAAATAGGAACGTTAAAAAAGTTATAACTTTTAAAAGCCATAGGGTGATTACCTATCAACTAGATTGGGCCAGATCACTCCGTGGCATTGGTTACTACTTTGAGAAATAATTATACTAGAAAGTGCTCGTTAATATCTTCAATGTCGTACTGGGCAAGACATTCTCTTTACCCTCTATCAAGTTGCATATTAGTTGTTCATTGCTAACTTGTCTTATTTTTCGCAGCCAGTCTATCATTTGGATGTTCCATACAATAAGCGCTCGTCTCCTACTTTTCATTGTGACCCGAATCGTGTATCTCAGTTATGGGCAACACTTTTCGAAAAGTAAGCCGCATGAGACAGCTACTGACTCGGGAACGAAATTTGCTTCGTGGGTGCAAATTCAGGTTCAGAAGTTTTACAAATTATATCTTGTTTCTTTTATTCTTTTTATTTTGTTCTTTATTCTTTGAGAAGAAAACTTACTTCAAACTACTTTTTATAGATCACATTTTACGCACTGTTTTCTAAACCTGAGAAAAGTAAGTAGGGGTACAAATTTTAATTTTGCACCCGCAAAAATTTTCGGAGGTGTGCTTGCATCCCCTGTTCCCGGACCCCAGTAATGAACTCATTTGCATACAGCCAATCAGAGCTCACCTTGAAAATCCACATACTGTGTACTACTACAGTACAGTCAGTCAGGCATAGAATGGTGTATGCCACTCTGCGTTCAGCATAGCAGGTCTCACATAAGCACCACATTTCCTGCTCCACCATCCTCATAGATCCATCGAGTACTATCTCTAAATGGAGCTAACATTAGGTACCTATGCTCAGATTGAGATTAGTGATACTGCATGTATCTATTGATATGTGCAAGGAAGGTGCAATACGACACAACGTCGTATCGATTACGATGTTTCCAGATCAACAGCAACATTTTAAATTAGGAATGTACAAAATCAGTCAAAAAAAATTGGAGACTACACTCATTCACATTTTCTAGTAAATTACGCAAATTGGCAGCACTTATGGCATCATCGGTGACCAGCTCTCCATTCACTTTATACACTAAATTTCACATTTGTCACCCCTATTAACCCGTTTAGAACAGTTGGATTTTGCTATAACGCATACTTTCCACTGAACTTAACCAGAGTATTTTCGTGACTCGGTGGACACTAGTTTGATAGTTGAGCTCTGATTGGCTGTATGCAAATGAGTTCATAACTGGGATCCGGAACTCTCGTGGGAAAATTTTCGCTTTCTGGCCCATGAAAACAGCCCATTAACAGGCGAACTACACTACTAAAAACAAAATCAAGGTAAGTTTTCGTTAGACATGCCATTCAGAAAGTCCCACGGACCACAGTTTCCCCATGACTGATCTACCTTCCAATCGTTTATTAGCTTCGATTCAACTATTCGTTAAAAATAACAAAGACTGTGAAATTTAAATCGATGAGTGGGGAAATAAGTTCCACTTCACATATTTTGCGTACCTTCTCTACCGGCGTATTGAAACTTGGTGCACCCAAAGGGGCCCGTAAACATGTTTAGGTTGGGTGAGATCGTGATATGAGGCACCCCATGTTTGCTGGGTAGGCTAGTCTTACATCATCATGGTAAACTACTGAGGTCTTCAGCGATACTCTATCCTTATTCCCATCACTCCAATGACGGGAATAAGGCCAGGGGAATTCAAAAACCATTCGTCTTCATAGTTTTCCTTAGCTTCTTTGAATTAGTTCCCCAGGGAAAGGATTAGCGTTTCGCACAGTGCAACCATGAAACACGTTTTGAGTACGGTCCCCACTTTCCACATTTTACTTGCTTTCGCTTGGAGGAGGGGTTTCTTTTGGGAAGCCCATTTCTCTTTTCGTGCCTTTTTTGTTTTTTGTCAAAAACGGGAAAGGCATTCTCTATTGTACTAATTCTCTGTACGTTATTGGTACATTATTTTATTGATCCAGAAAGCATAGAAGGCAAAGTTGACGGTGGTGGTAGTAGTAGTAGTAATAGTAGTAGTAGTAGTAGTAGTAGTAGTAGTAGTTGTTGTTGTTGGCACTCTGTCGCTTACGACGCCGAGGGTTCCAGTTGATCCAATCAACGGAACAGCCTGCTCGTGAAATTAACGTGCAAGTGGCTGAGCACTCCACAGACACGTGTACCCTTAACGTAGTTCTCGGGGATATTCAGCGTGACACAGTGTGACAAGGCTGACCCTTTGGATTACAGGCACAACAGAAACAGGAAGTAAGAGTGAGAGAAAGTTGTGGTGAAAGAGTACAGCAGGGTTCGCCACCATCCCCTGCCGGAGCCTCGTGGAGCTTTAGGTGTTTTCGCTCAAGAAACACTCACAACGCCCGGTCTGGGAATCGAAACCGCGATCCTATGACCGCGAGTCCGCTACCCTAACCACTGGGCCATTGCGCCTCCAGTAGTAGTAGTAGTAGTAGTAGTAGTAGTAATAGTAATAGTAGTAGTAACAGCAGCAGCAGTAGTGGTAGCAGTAGCTGTAATAGTAACGGCAGCAGTAGCGGCAGCAGAAGCTGCAGTAGCAGCAGCAGTAGTAGGTGTATAAGCAATAGCAATAGGAGTCAGCTGCAGCCAATATCGTAGTGGTAGCAGTAGCTGCAGTAGTAGCACTTGTAGCAACGGTTGTCCGAGGCAGCTGCTATCGTCGTCGTAGTAGTGAATGTAACAGTAGCAGCAGCAGCAGCGGCCGATATTGTAGCAGTAGTAGTCGCAGCAGTAGAAGTCGCAGCAGTAGCAGGAGTACAGTCTGCTACAGCTAATACAGGAGCAACAGCAGCAACAGTTGTCGGCAGCAGCTGCTGTAGTAGTAGTAGTAGTAGTAGTAGTAGTAGCAGTAGTAGTGGTGGTGGTGGTGGTAAACTTAATTTGAAATTTACGTACTAGTAATAGTAGCAGCAACAGCAACAGCAGCAGTAGTAGTGGTATTAGTTGTAGTAGTAGTATCAGCAGCAACAAAATCTGTTGTATCCAAT